>NC_041385.1:130489075-130498696 GCF_002162155.2 Triticum dicoccoides
AAAGGAACTCTGCTAGGACGGCCTAGGTAGTCGTTTTTGCAAAGTTTTGGCTTGCTAAAAAGAAGGTTTGGCAGTTTCAGGGAGAAGGGGGCGATACAATGCGCAGCTTTCTTCCCAGGGAGAAGCAGCTATATTTTAGTCCAATGCGCAGCTCATCTGGGCAAAATGCCGCCAAAACACACAAATGATGAGTGGGCTACTTTAGCTGGCCCAGCCCATTTTAGCTTTTAAACTTTTTCTGATTTGGGGAACCTTTCTGAAAGTTCGGGTTCGGTTCATGTCCGGTCTATATATAAAAAACTTTTTCTGTTGTTTCTTTGCCTGTTTTCTTTGGTTTTCCTTTTAACTTTTCTTTGTTTCTGTTTCACAAATCCCCATTTCTAAAAAAGTATTTCAAATTTGAAAATTGTTTGGAAATTTTCAAATAATGTTCTTGTTTTAAAATTGTGTTCAGAATTTCAAAATATGTTTAGGTTTTTAAATATTAAGAATTTCAAAAAGGTCATGTTTTATTATTTTCATAAATTTGAAAAACGTTCCCCTTTTACAAAAAACGTCCGTGGTTCTAAAAATTGTTCATGTTTTTTTCAAAACAAAATTACATTTTCCAAAATGTAACGAATTTCAAACAAATGTTTTTTCAAAAATAATGTTCACACTTCACCAAAAAAATCTGTTTTTCAAAAAAAGGAAATTCAAGAAATGTTTGCCTTTTATCAAAAAAATGTTCATGTTTTAAAAAATTGTTCAGAATCTCAATTTTTTTGTGATTTCAACAATTGTTCATGTTTTTTCAAATGTTCATCATTTCGAAAAAGATTATTATTTTAAAAAAATCTTTGTGTTTTAAAACAAATCACATTTTAAAAAATCTTTTATATCTACTAAAAAAATTGTGCGTTAGAGTTGTCATTTAGAAAATTATACTTCAAAAAAGTTCATTTTCATTTTCTGCAAAAAAAAAACTATCAAGGACACACTAGAAAATAAAATGCTACAATACCGTATGTTGCAGTGCTAGCTACACTTCTTCTCACTTAGGTCGGCCCTATCGGGTCTCTCCTATGCGTCTGAGGGACTACTTGATGCAACTAGCGTCAAATACGAGAATATACGAGAAGAGGTGAACTTACATGTTCCTAGTGAAACCTTGAATAAGAAGTAATGCTTTCTAATATAGGTACCTCGATAATGGGAGCTTTTAAGTATACGAAGGATGTGTTGTGGGGAAAGTCAAGGGATGGATTGAAAAACTATTTAAGTCACAAAGAAGGAGATTCTTATCAAATCAGTTGCACAAATGGTACGAATTTTCTCTAGGTCTTGTTTCAAACTACATAGAGGGTTGTGTAAGCACCTTAATAAACTTATCAGACCAATTTGGTTGGGGAGTAAGAATGAATATCACAAAGTCAGTTGGGTTTCTTGGAAATCAATGACACAACCCAAGTATATGGGTGGATTGGGTTTTAGAGATCTCAAGCTTTTTAACATTGCTTTGCTCACTAAGCAAGCGTGGCGTATCTTTGAATAATCGGTGTCTTTTCTTACCAGGATGTTCAAGGCAACCTATTTCTAGGACATGTCAATATTGTAAGTGCATCTAGTGCCACCCCTAGTTGATTTTGGAGTATTGACGACAAATTTGGTTGAGGGACTAATGCGTTTGTGAGAATTGCAGGATAACGCAGGTAGTGTCCCTCATTGATTCGGTTTACCTACCGGAGATGACCCCTAAAAATGTATGAAGACATTGACGACAATGGTGGTATGTGAAGATATTCATATTGAAGACTATGACATGAGAAGACATTGAGTGAAGACTATGGAGCGCGAAGACTGTGTCGTTTTGTTGTTTCCTTTTTCTTCTTTGTTGAGTCATAAGAACCACCCTACTGTTAAGTGGGGTCCAAGTGAACAAAGTCAGAATGACTGAAGTGATGCTCAACCCAAATCCTATGTCTTCGAGCGAAGACAATGAGAGCAAATCTTATCCAGAGCTGGATGAGTCAGCTTTGCTTGTAGCCCAAGTAAAGTTGCCGTGTGTGTTCGAAATCTGACCGTTGGAACACGTGTCAGTTCCTTAGTGACCCAGGGTCATTTCGGACATATCAGGTCGGGTTGCCTAGTGGCTATAAATAGCCCACCCCCTACACCATAAATTGGTGGCTACTCAGAGTTAGTGCACAGCTTTTGTCGTTTGAGAGCAACCCACCTCGAAGCCTTTGAGAGAGAGAAATCCTTGCGAGGACAAAGCCCAAACACCCAGAGCCAAAGAGTGTTAGGCATCACTGAAGTCTTTCTGTCTGCGTGACCTGAAGACTTATTACACTTGAGGATTATGAATCCTCCAGCCGGTTAGGCGTTGCGTTCTGAGCATCCAAGAGTCATTGTGGATCGCCGGTGAACGAAGTCTGTGAAGGTTCGGAAGTCTACCTTGAAGACTTACCAGAGTGATTGGGCGAGGACTGTGTGTCCTTAGCTCAAGGGGAATAAGGTGAAGACGCGGTCTTCTGAGTTGAATCTCAGCCTCCCTAACCAGACGTACAGTTGTCACAGCAACTGGAACTGGTCCAACAAATCCTGTCTCTTCAACAAGTGACTGGTTCTATCCTCTCCCTCCCTTTACTTAGAGTTTGTCTTCGTGAAGTCATTGCCTATTTGTCGTACCTGTTTGACTTCATTGCTTGACTACTATCGTTGGTTGGCTTCATACTATCTTCCATCCTGATCCTTACTACTAAGCTGCTATTAGCCTTTGTACTTTCACATTACTACATACTTGACTATGGTTTGCTTATTGTAGTTTATCTTCCGCTGCATATCAATTAGGTCATTTCTATTGTTTGTCTTCGAAACTTCCACGTTTTGAAGACTCTCATAAAAATCGCCTATTCACCCCCCCCCTCTAGTCGATAACTAGCACTTTCAATTGGTATCAGAGCAAGGTACTCCCTTGTTCTGTGTGATTCGGTTTAACCACCTGGAGTTTTAGCTATGGCGACTGCAGGATTGAGGAACGTATCTTGCCCCACCTTTGACGGTCATGAGTATCCTCGGTGGAAGACCATGATGAAGAAGCGACTCATGGCTATGGACAGCGAACTGTGGACCGTCACTGAGATTGGTCTTACCGATCTATGCAAGACGGCGGAGGCTGATGACATTCGCAAGTACACTCTACTGAACCTCACGGCGAAGGATGTCATCTGCTCATGTCTGTCCCGAAATCAGTTCAGGAACGTCATGCACCTCAATCACGCGAAGCTAATCTGGGACCGGCTTTCTGAAGTCTATGAAGGTCATCGTACTCGTAATGATCCTTGGTTTGAGGATTACGAGTCTCTCAAAGAGATGACCTTTGCACCTGAATCGTCATCATCTTCACCATGCCTCATGGCAGGGGGTACTAAGGTAACTGAATGCTACCTTTCTGAATCTAGTGATGATGAATCAGGTGATGAATTTGGCCCCAGCTATGTCAAACTTGCTTCCCTTGCCACTAAACAACAAAGAGCCTTGGAAAAGGTTCAATACATGCTTAGTAAGAGCGATGATATGTTGGGTGAAGAAATGGATCAGTCAAAAGCATTGGCTGAGAGTCTTCAGAGACTTCATTCCAAGTTTGACGCCCTTCAAGATCAACATAATAATCTCTTGTCTGATCACGAGAAGCTTTCTTCTGAATGTCTTCAAAGAAAGCAAGATCTTAAAAAGCTAAGAGTGGATTATGAAGATCTTCAGAAGGAGCGCGATTCATTACTTGCTCAACAAATCAGCATTACACAGGAAGAATTTGTTCTTCCATGTCTGAAATGCATTGAACGTGAAACTACTAATTCTTCACTTGAATGTTCAAATGCTTCTAATGCTACAAATTCTTCATATGTCTCTGTTGTCACTAATTCCTCATCTGAGGACAATGCAAGTATCGCTGATGAAAATGCTAGGTTGAAGACATTGCTTGAAACAGGGATGTATAAAAATCTGAAAGGACATCAGAAACTTTGCGATGTCCTCAAAAAGCAGATTCTGAACCGAAACCCTAGGAAAGAGAGTGTTGGGTTCGAGAGGGAAATGAATGTTGATGGTTCCTACTGGAAGCCTGAGCAGTATCCCAAAACCACATGGGTTGCTGCAAAGGGACCTTCAGTGGATCCATCCACCTTATCTGGCTTTACCTGTGCTAATCCTATTATCATTGATGAATCCCTTGATGCAAACTAAAAGTTGTTCAAGAATCAGAATGGTGAAGTGTTTGCCAGGTATATTGGTACTAACTACAGTAATGGACCACCTATGAAGAAGATCTGGGTTCCCAAAAGCTTTCTTGAGAATCTTCCAGTGAATGTGATCATGACACCACCTGGGAAGAAGACAAACCCCAGACTTAAGGCGTCATATGGTCCAAAGGCTTCATACAGACAGAGGACTCACCTGAGTCACCCTAACGCCAACGTTTTGCAGGGAAACCATACTCAGACTTATGAATATGAGCGTGTGTCTTCAAACCGCTATATTCATAGAACTAAGAACTTTTCTGCTTATTCATATGAGTATTGCTCTTCTCCTGCAAGGCTATTTGCTAGGGCTCCAAAGCCGAAATTCTCAGATGCTGCACTTAGACTCATTGCTTCTAAGCCACCCCTGAAGATGTGAGTGGTTAAGAAGAATTAACTTTCTTTTGCAGAGAAAGGTCTCTAGCCTGAAATCAAAGGCGTCCGATGCTATTGCTGGGGACCTAAAACATATTGTAGGATGCAAGATAAAATGCCCAAATTGTCTTACTATGAATTTCACATCTGAATCGCTTGCCAGTCATACTATTTGTCCTAACCTTGATCTAAGCTTTAATAATCCTCTTGCCCGTCAAATGTTTATGCTTCACAATACTCTTGGTGAAGCCTATCCCCCTAACTGTACTGTAGGGTATGACACCTCATGCTTCAGAATGGATTATGGACAGCGGATGCACTAATCATATGACTGGTGATCGAAGTCTTCTCATGGACTCAACCTTACGTCCATCAGACAAGAGTTACATCACATTTGCTGACACTGGTAAAAGCAAGGTATTGGGTCTAGGTAGAGTTGTAATCTCAAGGATCAACACATGGATAAAGTGATGCTTGTTGAATCCCTTGGTTTCAACTTAATGTCCGTCTCAATGCTTTGTGATTTGAACATGATTGTGCTATTCGGAAAATATCGTTGCCTTGTACTAATGGAATCTGACAAGTCTCTAGTCTTTGAAGGGTATCGGAAAGATGATCTATACATGGTAGATTTCTCAGCAGGTCCACAGCTTGTCGTATGTCTTCTTGCAAAAGCTTCAGAATGCTGGCTCTGGCATCGGAGGCTGGGGCATGCTGGTATGAGGAACTTACACACACTCGCCAAGAAGAAGCATGTCATAGGCATCGAGGGTGTCAAGTTCAAGAAGGATCATTTGTGTGGTGCCTGCGAAGTTGGAAAGATGACTAGGGCAGAGCACCCCTCAAAGACAATCATGACGACATCTCAACCCTTCGAGCTGTTACACATGGACTTATTTGGACCTACTCACTACTCTACCCTCACAACAACTGCTTGTCTCTATGGCTTCGTCATTGTTGATGACTACTCAAGATATACATGGGTGCACATAATTCTCTACAAGACTGAAGTGCAAGATGTCTTCAGACGCTTCGCCAATCGAGCCATGAATAATTATGGCGTCAAGATCAAGCATATCAGAAGTGACAACGGCACTGAGTTCAAGAACACCGGACTTGATCTTTATCTAGATACAATGGGAATCACTCATGAGTTCTCTGCTCCATACACACCTCAGCAAAATGGCATCGTAGAGCGCAAGAAAAGAACCCTCATTGAGATGGCTCGAACAATGCTCGACGAGTACAAGACACCAAGAAAGTTCTGGCCTGAAGCTATTGATACAGCATGTCACGTCATCAACCGTGTTTACATCCATAAGCTTCTGAACAAAACATCCCATGAGCTCCTTACTGGCAAGAAGCCAAATGTCAGCTACTACAGAGTATTTGGAGCTAGGTGCTGGATCAAGGATCCCCATCACAAATCAAAATTTGCACCTAAAGCTCACGAAGGCTTCATGCTTGGTTACGGAAAGGAATCGCACTCTTACAGAGTCTTCAACCTCTATCTCTACAAAATCGTCGAAACTGTGGACGTGCGATTTGATGAAACCAATGGTTCACAAAGAGAGCTCCTGCCAAGTACAGTAGACGAAGCTCCGCCCAGCGAATCTATCAAGATGATGGGAACTGGTGAAATCATGCCTTCTGAAGCACAGCCTGAAGAGGAACTTATCATTTCTGCACCTAACCAACCTGAAGACAATGCTCAGACTGAAGACAATCCTCCCAATGATGACAATGATCAGCAAGAGCAAGGTCTTCGTCCAATTCATCCTCGAGTTGCAAATGAAGTACAAATTGAGAAGATAATTGATAGCATCAATGCACCTGGTCCACTTACTCGCTCAAGAGCAACACAGTTAGCAAATTTCTGTGGGCACTTTTCTTTTGTGTCAATATCAGAACCCAAGAAAGTTGCTGAAGCCTTTATGGAACCTAAATGGATACAAGCTATGCAAGAAGAACTTCAACAGTTCAAGCTGAACAACGTTTGGGAACTTGTCAAGCGTCCTGACCCTCGCAAGCATAAAATTATTGGCACAAAATGGATATATCGAAACAAGCAAGATGAGCATGGTCAAGTCGTCAGAAACAAAGCACGTCTTGTGGCTCAAGGATATACTCAAGTTGAAGGAATTGACTTCGATGAAACATTTGCTCCTGTGGCTAGGCTTGAAGCTATTCGCATACTGCTAGCCTATGCTAACCACCACAACATCTTGCTATATCAAATGGATGTGAAGAGTGCACTCAACGGCAAGATTGAAGAAGTATATGTCGCTCAACCACCTGGCTTTGAAGATCCAAAACATCCTGATATGGTGTACAAGCTAAACAAAGCACTGTATGGCCTCAAACAAGCTCCTCGCGCTTGGTATGATACGATCAAAGACTTCCTGAAGAGCAAAGGCTTCAAACCTGGATCCCTCGATCCCACACTCTTCATGAAGACATATGATGGTGAACTGTTTGTGTGCCAAATATATGTGGATGACATTATCTTCGGCTGCACCAACCAGAAGTATAGTGATGAGTTTGGATACATGATGCAAGAGCAATATCAGATGTCCATGATGGGTGAGCTGAAGTTCTTCCTTGGTCTTCAAATTCGTCAGCAAAGGAATGGCATCTTCATATCTCAAGAAAAATACCTCAAAGATTGTCTAAAGAAGTTTGGAATGCAAGATTGCAAAGGTTACACGACGCCAATGCCTGCCAAACACCATCTGGGTCCCGACGACAATGGTAAAGAGTTCGATCAAAAGGTATACCGCTCCATGATTGGTTCCTTACTTTACCTATGTGCATCTAGGCCAGATATTATGCTTAGTGTTTGCATGTGTGCTCGATTCCAAGCGGCACCAAAGGAATCGCATCACTTAGCTGTGAAGCGAATTCTTTGATATTTGGCTTACACCCCAACACTCGGATTATGGTATCCAAAGGGCTCAAAATTTGATCTGGTTGGATTCTCGGATGTTGATTATGCTGGTGACAAGGTGGATCGCAAGTCTACATCAGGCACATGTCACTCTCTGGGATGATCACTTGTCTGTTGGTCTTCAAAGAAGCAGAACTGTGTATCACTCTCAACTACTGAATCTGAATACATTGCTGCCGGATCGTGCTGCGCTCAGCTTCTATGGATGAAGCAAACTCTCAAGGACTATGGCATCAATCTGAAACAAGTACCTCTCTTCTGCGACAACGAAAGCGCCATCAAGATTGCCAACAATCCAGTCCAGCACTCGAAGACAAAGCACATTGAAATTCGTCATCACTTTCTCAGAGATCATGTCATGAAGAAAGATATTGACATCATTCACGTCAACACTGAAGAGCAACTGGCAGATATCTTCACAAAGCCCTTGGATGAGAAAAGGTTTTGCAAGTTACGGTGTGAGCTAAATATCTTGGAATCCTCAAATATCCTGTGATCAGGCACACATCCTAACACTTATGCATGTTGATGACTTAGATGTACAACACACAAAGTAAAGTATATCTTCAATCAATAAAGACTTACATTCTGAGTGTGAATATATTAACGTGGAATTTGACTTTGGAGCGCCACAATAATTGTGCACCGTGTCTGGGTCTAATACTTCCTAAACGGTGGGTAACGACACCACCAAATTTCTCTGTTTGAAGTGTTTCACTCATGGCGTTATTTTTGCTATGTCTTCGCATTTGGTTTGTCTTCAATTTCAACTTATCTTCATGATTTTCTTCACTATGTTGATTTGATTGCTTTCTGATATACATACTAGTGTTATGTCCTCTACAGCATTCACTTATAGCTATGTCTTCCTAGTAGAATCTTTTGAACTAAGTGAATGTGATCGGACCCTAATCTCTCTATGCTTTCTATCTCAAACTCTATCTGTCCAAATCATATGCATTCTATTGAAACTGTCGAATGTCTTCTCTGCGTCCTTGTCAGCAGAAGACACAGAGACAAACATTAAGTCTGTTTTAAATGATTCATCCTTATTGTTTGAAATCCGGAGAGGCCAGAACGACCATCCGACAAACCTGGCGGGCGTGAGAACGTGGGACAACTCTGAGTATGTTGCATGCTTGCCACGTGCCCCTCAGATGTGAACCGCCGGGGGCACCTGCGTAATTGCGCTGTGCCGCACACTTCCTTATAAATACATGTCCCCTGCGGTAAAGAAAACCTTCTTCCACCTCTCCACCTCTTCAAAACCCCAGCGCCACCGCTAGCTCTCTGTAACGCCCCGATTTCGATGCGCCAGGTGTCTGCCAGTTATTCGCCGTCATTGCCATGTCATGTGCTTGCGTGTTGCATTTTGCCATGTCATCATCTGCATTTCATATCATGTCATCATGTGCATTTCATTTTGCATACGTGTTCATCTCATGCATTCGAGCCTTTTCCCCGTTGTCCGTTTTGCAATCCGGCACTCCTATGTTCCCCGACGTCCCCTTTTTGTCTCTCGTTGTGAGCGGGTATTAAACGTTTTCGGAATGGACCGAGTCTTGCCAAGCGGCCTTGGTATAGCACCGGTAGACCGCCTGTCAAGTTTCGTGCCATTCGGAGGTCGTTTGGTACTCCAACGGTTAACCGGGTAACCGCAAAGCCTCTTTTGTTTGCAGCCCAACACCCCTTCCAAAGTGGCCCAAAACCCAGCAAACTCCCCTCCATGCTCTCGGTCGTTCGATCACGATCGCGTGGCCGAAAACCGCTCCTCATTTGGACTCTCCTAGCTCCCTCTACATATAAATAAGCCTCCCCCTCCGAAATCCCGGTCTAACCCTAGCCATCTTCATCCTCGCGCCGCCGGACACGTCCGCCCGAGCCGGACATGTCCGCCGGACACCTCACCCTAGCGAATCAGATCGCGCCACGTCATCGTCGCCGCTGCCTCAGCCAACCTCCATGCGCCACATGGCCCGCCGCCCGTCCCACGCGCCGCCGCGGCCCGCGGGGCCCGCA
>NC_041385.1:130499482-130506192 GCF_002162155.2 Triticum dicoccoides
GGCCACGCCCTCCGCCGGCAGGTGCACCGCCGCCATCGCCGCCTCCCACGTGGTGCGCCGCCGCCCCACCGCGGATCCGGCGAGCCGCCGCCCGGATCCGGCCGGCCCGGCTCCCTCCGGCCTCCCCGACCCCTGCCGGTGCCTCCCCGGCCGCCTCCCCAGCATCCCTGCCCTCTCCGGCCGCCTCTTCTTCCTCTCCGGCGAACATCTCCAGCGAGCCGCCTCGCCTCGAAATCCGTGCCCGCAGGTTGACCCCGAAACGCCTGTCCCAGATTTTTTTACATTATCATGCCATATTCATCATGCTGTATCTCTGCATCCGTAGCTGCGTTTCGTGCGTATAATATGTCAAATTGTTCGACTCGACGAGTACTTCATTTCATTCCATTGCATCATTTTCATTTGAGCTCATCTTGATGCCCGAAATTCTGTTGGAAGAGTGCATCTTGATGTTAATCTGCTGAAACTGTTATAATTTGCTCATTTATCATTTTTGCCATGATTGATGTGTGCATCCTATGAGGTTGATGTCTACATGAATGTTGATCTATGCCATGCCATCTTTATAGTGGTTCCAACCATGTATTTTTGTGAGATGTGTGTTGAGTGCATCGAGTTTGTTAAGTAGGGTAGTTGCTGTTGATGTTTTTCCTGACAGATTCTGTTATATTTTGTTGCTATGTTAACATGCTTCTACTAATCATTCTATGCATAATCTGGAGATACTCTATAAACATGTTTTGATCTATATATCATGCTCTATCCATTCATGCCATTGGTTGCAATTATAGCCTGCTGTATCATGTTGTTATCTTGCTCCAAAGTTGCTTGAAAATGTTGCTGTCAGCCTGTTAACATTAAGTTCACTTGTTCCCATGTGTTTTGCTAGTGATCCATGCACCCTATGACCTTGCTCTTGCCATGCTTAGCTTCACAAACATTCCTTCTTACTGTTGGTTGCCTTTCCATGCCATGTATTGCTCTGTGGTGAGTGGTTCAAGCTCACGAACATGCCTACTTATTGTTGTTCCTGCCATGTATGAATCTGTAATATAACTTGCCATGTTTACATGGGTGCCATCATATTTTCTATGCCTTTTTGGCTCATGGTCAGTAAGGGACTTTTGATCTATGCAATTAGTAGATTCATGTCATGCCTTTGTTTGCCATGATATGTTCCTGTAACATGTTGTTTGATAGCTCTAAACATTGCAACCTGATGCTATTTCTGCTTAAGTCTGGAACTGTTATTATTTGCCATCTTACCATGTGTTTTGGAGCATGTTCTAGTGATTTCTGAAGATAGCTCAGTGTTCATGTTTTGTTATGCTTTACCTGTACTTCATGCCCATGCCTTTTGTTATTATGTTGGGGTGCTGTAGCTTATTGTTTTGATGCTTGTTATATGCCTAGTTGTTGTTATGGACAGATTGTTGCTATGACTTGTATAGTGTGTGTGTGTTGCACCGTTGCTCCGTTTTGAGTGAGCTCTATATGAAACTTGCTTGATTTTGCATGTAGTTTCATATTATCATGTTGCATCCTTGTTTTGAGGTGTTTGCTTGATGTTTGGGTGCATTTTGCATCAATGTCATGTTTAACTTGTTTTGCTCATATCTTCTAGGCCGTAGCTCCAAATCTAATGAACTTTATATGTAACTTGACTAGAATCTCGTGTAGATCGTCTTGGTGCATCTTAACTTGCTGTTTAACAACTTGAACATAAGGTTTATTCAGTTCTGGACCCATTTCGAAATTTGCATATGAGGACTTACCGGAATCGTTATATGTTGTTCCCGGCCTCATTTAAACTTGCCTTGATGTGTTGTTCTTGTTTGCATCATATATTGCCATGAGTAGTTTTATGTAGCCTTTTCATGCATCATGCTTGTTGTGCATCATGTCTTGTTCGTGTGTGGTGTGTTTACTATGTTGTGTGCTTCTTCTCGATAGTTCCCGTTTCGTTGCGATCGTGAGGATGCGTTCGTTTACGCTTGGTTCGTCTTCGTGGCTTCATCTTCTTCATGGACTCGTTCTTCTTCCTTGCGGGATTTCAGGCAAGATGACCGCTACCCTGGATCTCACTACTATCATTGCTATGCTAGTTGCTTCGTTCTATCGCTATGCTGCGCTACCTATTACCTGTTTATCAAGCCATCCCATATTGCCATGAACCTCTAACCTTTGACACCTTTCCTATGCAAACCGTTGTTTGGCTATGTTACCGCTTTTGCTCAGCCCCTCTTATAGCGTTGCTAGCTGCAGGTGAAGTTGAAGATTTCTCCATGGTGGACAGGGTTTATGTTGGGATATCACAATATCTCTTATATTATTAATGCATCTATATATTTGGTAAAGGGTGGAAGGCTCGGCCTTATGCCTGGTGTTTTGTTCCACTCTTGCCGCCCTAGTTTCCGTCATATCGGTGTTATGTTCCCGGATTTTGCGTTCCTAACGCGGTCGGGTGATTTATGGGACCCCCCTGACAGTTCGCTTTGAATAAAACTTGTCCAGCAAGGCCCAACCTTGGTTTTACCATTTGCCTCACCACCACCTACTTTTCCCTTGGGAGTCGCTCTCTCGAGGGTCATCTTTATTATAGCCCCCCCGGGCCAATGCTTGTCTAAGTGTTGGTCCAAACTAGAGCACCGTGCGGGACCATCCCTTGGCAACTTGGGTTACGTCGGTACATGTACGCTTAGCTTATCCGGTGTTGCCCTGAGAACGAGATATGTGCAGCTCCTATCGGGATTGTCGGCGCATCGGGCGGTCTTGCTGGTCTTGTTTTACCATTGTCGAAATGTCTTGTAAACCGGGATTCCGAGACTGATCGGGTCTTCCTGGGAGAAGGTCTATTCCTTCGTTGATCGCGAGAGCTTGTCATGGGCTAAGTTGGGACACCCCTGCAGGGTATAAACTTTCGAGAGCCGTGCCCGCGGTTATGTGGCAGATGGGAATTTGTTAATGTCCGGTTGTAGATAACTTGACACCAGATCCGAATTAAAACGCATCAACCGCGTGTGTAGCCGTGATGGTCTCTTCTCGGCGGAGTCCGGGAAGTGAACACGGTTTCTGGGTTATGATTGACGTAAGTAGGTGTTCAGGATCACCTCTTGATCATTGCTAGCTTCACGACCGTTCCGCTTGTTTCTCTTCTCGCTCTCATTTGCGTATGTTAGCCACCATACTTGCTTAGTCGCTGCTGCAACCTCACCACTTTACCCCTTCCTTTCCTTTAAGCTTTGCTAGTCTTGATACCCATGGTAATGGGATTGCTGAGTCCTCGTGGCTCATAGATTACTACAACAACAGTTGCAGGTACAGGTTTTGCGATGATCTTGACGCGAGCGCGATATTTGCTTGTTTGGAGTTCTTCTTCTGCTTCTTCTTCAATCAGGGGATAGGTTCCAGGTCGGCAGCCTGGGCTAGCAGGGTGGATATTGTTTGAGTTTCTGTTTATGATTCATCTGTAGTCGGATGTTGATCTCTTGTATGGTGATGTTGTATTCGTGTGGCATTGTATGCCTTTTGTATGTATCCCCATCTATTATGTAATGTTGATGTAATGATATCCACCTTGCAAAAGCGTTCCAATATGCGGGTCTATCCTTGGTGGGACCTTCGAGTTCCTTTTGGATAGGGTCGCATATTGGGCGTGACAAGTTGGTATCAGAGCCTCGACCGACCTTAGGAGCCCCCCTTGTTTGATCGTGTAGTTTGGTCGTTGTTGAGTCTAGAAAAAAACTGTTTTCGGAGCCTAGTTATATCGGAGAGTAGGAATTCTTTTTACTCCTCAGCCCCTTCGTCGCTCTGGTGAGGAATCTTGATGTAGGTGTTTTGAATTACTCCTCTTCCCATTCAAATTTTTCTTTAGGATCACGTGGTTAGTTTCGTGAGTTGGCCATCCTCTTTTATCCGGTGCATTTCTCGTCAAGTTGACTCGAGTCTCTTCATCTTTGAGTTCAATCCTCAGTTATTTTTTTCCCACCCGCCCTCCCTGTTCCTTCTCGGAACCGGAGTCCGTAATCGAGCATCCATCCTACTCGTGCAAAGTCTTTGCTTTCTTTCCTCAATGTTTTAACCGGTGTTTTCTCTTCAAGATATTCGTCGGTTCCCCGTCCAAGTTGCCTTTATTTTTCCCGCCCTCCCACCCTTTTCTTCCCGGAGTTTGAGTCTCTTTCGACCATCAATTTCATTCATGTGGAGCCTCTTCAGTCTTCCCTCAATTATTTCTACCGGTGAATTCTCGTCTCGTTTGACATTCATCATCTCTTCTTCTTCTCTGGTGGACTTAATTCAAGTTTTTCGGGTTGATCATATTCTTTCTCTCGGCTCAAGTATTTCCCTTTGCTCGTTCGCCTCTCGCCATTTTATCCTTCCGGAGTATGATGCACCGGAACAATTCAAATATTTCAATCATCCATTGCATCATCTATCTGTTCAACATCCCTTTCCAACGGTGTTTTCTTTTAGTGGGCCCTAACACACAGGTCTTTTCCCAGGATCTTACCTGAATCTTCTAATTCCCCCGGAGTTATTCTCAAATTCTTTTCAAGTGTGATGTAAGAATGAATTTCATTCGGTCAAATGCCTTCTCCAAGATCGCTTTCAAATTCTTTTCATTGTTGGCTCAACCCCCTTCGCTTTCCATTCTCCCGGAGCACCTCAGTAATTTTGGTGGTTTTTCTCGTCGTCTTTTGAAGACCAAAGAAGAAGAGCTTTTCCTCTAAATCTTGCCCGTTCTCCCGGAGATTCGTGGTGCTAGCTCGATGTTATCCTATCAAATTGTTTCTAGTCATGCAAATTCTTTTCATCCATCCGGAGCATTTTAGGAGTTGCTTTCTCTCTCGATCATCCGGAGGTCATCTTTTCGGAAGATTTCTTTGTTCTAAGTTTTCAGTTTTGTTCGTCTCAATATTATTCCGGTGCTTCGCTCAAGTGTTCTTTAATCAGCTCATGATCTCTTCGTATTTTGCATCTAAATCCCCTCAAGCATATTTGTTCTTCTAATTCTTCCCGGCGATTAAGTCTCTTTCATCAGTCATTTTCGAATTCTCACGGTGGTTCTTTCAGATTCTTTTTCCTTGATTATCATATTAATCCATTCGTTCTTTTCAATTCTACCGGTGGTTCATGAAGACTTTCTCAAGTTTTGTGCTATTCTCTCCTTAATCCTTTTCAAGAAGAATAAGTAGTATGCAAATCCATTGCTTGTCATCAATTTAATTTGATGAAGGATAAACATACAATAAATCTTATTCTTATTTCATCCAAGTGAGTTATCCCTTCCTTCAGAGTTTGTTCTTGATGAATAAATTCTAGTTTCAAGTGTTTTCATCTTTTCTTTTCCGGAGTTCAAATTTCCTCGGCCATCTCATCGGAACCTCCATCTAAATCATCGCAACGCTCTTCTATTCTTTCATCCTTCATTTCTATCTCATCATCCTTTTGTACCGGAGTTCTTCATGGTGGTTCTTCATGATTTAATTCATTCTTCAAGAGTTTATCAAGTATCATTCCATCCTCTCTAGTTCGTGTTCTATTCTTCCCTTGTTTCAGCTGGAGTGCTGCCTAAATCCTTTCAGCCTTATCCGTTTCTTTTCTCATTCTAACCACTCCGGTTAGAACGAGTGGTTTCATAGTCTATGTGATTCCGTGAGCTTTCGATTCTCGTCATTCTCGCCCTTCCTCTCTTCTTCTCGAGTGCTCTCGATTCTTTGCTTCTTCTCTTGAGTTCTTGTTTCACCTCATCCCTTTTTCCCTTCCGTCTCGGTCCTAAGATCTCGGGACGAGATCTCTTGTTAGTGGAGGAGTGTTGTAACGCCCCGGTTTCGATGCGCCAGGTGTCTGCCAGTTATTCGCCATCATTGCCATGTCATGTGCTTGCGTGTTGCATTTTGCCATGTCATCATCTACATTTCATATCATGTCATCATGTGCATTTCATTTTGCATACGTGTTCATCTCATGCATCCGAGCCTTTTCCCCGTTGTCCGTTTTGCAATCCGGCACTCCTATGTTCCCCGGCGTCCCCTTTTTGTCTCTCGTTGTGAGCGGGTATTAAACGTTTTCGGAATGGACCGAGTCTTGCCAAGCGGCCTTGGTATAGCACCGGTAGACCGCCTGTCAAGTTTCGTGCCATTCGGAGGTCGTTTGGTACTCCAACGGTTAACCGGGTAACCGCAAAGCCTCTTTTGTTTGCAGCCCAACACCCCTTCCAAAGTGGCCCAAAACCCAGCAAACTCCCCTCCATGCTCTCAGTCGTTCGATCACGATCGCGTGGCCGAAAACCGCTCCTCATTTGGACTCTCCTAGCTCCCTCTACCTATAAACAAGCCTCCCCCTCCGAAATCCCGGTCTAACCCTAGCCATCTTCATCCTCGTGCCGCCGGAAACGTCCGCCCGAGCCGGACATGTCCGCCGGACACCTCACCCTGGCGAATCAGATCGCGCCACGTCATCGTCGCCGCCGCCTCAGCCAACCTCCATGCGCCACATGGCCCGCCGCCCGTCCCATGCGCCGCAAAGGCCCGCGGGGCCCGCAGCCGGCCCGCGCGGCCCGCGCGCCCCGCCGCCCGGGGTCGCCCGCCGCCGCAGCGCGCCGCCGTCCGCGCCTCGCCGGCGACCGCCGCCGCCGGCCGCCCGGCCCCGCCGCCTGCTCTCCGCCGCCCGGCCGCCGACGCCACCCCGCCGCGCCGCCCGGCGCCCTG
>NC_041385.1:130506975-130527855 GCF_002162155.2 Triticum dicoccoides
CCATCGCCGCCTCCCACGTGGTGCGCCGCCGCCCCGCCGCGGATCCGGCGAGCCGCCGCCCAGATCCGGCCGGCCTGGCTCCCTCCGGCCTCCCCGACCCCTGCCGGTGCCTCCCCGGCCGCCTCCCCAGCATCCCCGCCCTCTCCGGCCGCCTCTTCTTCCTCTCCGGCGAACTTCTCCGGCGAGCCGCCTCACCTCGAAATCCGTGCCCGCAGGTTGACCCCGAAACGCCTGTCCCAGATTTTTTTACATTATCATGCCATATTCATCATGCTGTATCTCTGCATCCGTAGCTGCGTTTCGTCCGTATAATATGTCAAATTGTTCGACTCGACGAGTACTTCATTTCATTCCATTGCATCATTTTCATTTGAGCTCATCTTGATGCCCGAAATGCTGTTGGAAATGTGCATGTTGATGTTAATCTGCTGAAACTGTTATAATTTGCTCGTTTATCATTTTTGCCATGATTGATGTGTGCATCCTATGAGGTTGATGTCTACATGAATGTTGATCTATGCCATGCCATCTTTATAGTGGTTCCAACCATGTATTTTTGTGAGATGTGTGTTGAGTGCATCGAGTTTGTTAAGTAGGGTAGTTGCTGTTGCTGTTTTTCCTGACAGATTCTGTTATATTTTGTTGCTATGTTAACATGCTTCTACTAATCATTCTATGCATAATCTGGAGATGCTCTATAAACATGTTTTGATCTACATGTCATGCTCTATCCATTCATGCCATTGGTTGCAATTATAGCCTGCTGTATCATGTTGTTATCTTGCTCCAAAGTTGCATGAAAATGTTGCTGTCAGCCTGTTAACATTAAGTTCACTTGTTCCCATGTGTTTTGCTAGTGATCCATGCACCCTATGACCTTGCTCTTGCCATGCTTAGCTTCACAAACATGCCTTCTTATTGTTGGTTGCCTTTCCATGCCATGTATTGCTCTGTGGTGAGTGGTTCAAGCTCACGAACATGCCTACTTATTGTTGTTCCTGCAATGTATGAATCTGTAATATAACTTGCCATGTTTACATGGGTGCCATCATATTTTCTATGCCTTTTTGGCTCATGGTCAGTAAGGGACTTTTGATCTATGAAATTAGTAGATTCATGTCATGCCTTTGTTTGCCATGATATGTTCCTGTAACATGTTGTTTGATAGCTCTAAACATTGCAACCTGATGCTATTTCTGCTTAAGTCTGGAACTGTTATTATTTGCCATCTTACCATGTGTTTTGGAGCATGTTCTAGTGATTTCTGGAGATAGCTCAGTGTTCATGTTTTGTTATGCTTTACTTGTAATTCATGCCCATGCCTTTTGTTATTATGTTGGGGTGCTGTAGCTTATTGTTTTGATGCTTGTTATATGCCTAGTTGCTGTTATGGACAGATTGTTGCTATGACTTGTATAGTGTGTGTGTGTTGCACCGTTGCTCCGTTTTGAGTGAGCTCTATATGAAACTTGCTTGATTTTGCATGTAGTTTCATATTATCATGTTGCATCCTTGTTTTGAGGTGTTTGCTTGATGTTTGGGTGCATTTTGCATCAATGCCATGTTTAACTTGTTTTGCTCATATCTTCTAGGCCGTAGCTCCAAATCTAATGAACTTTATATGTAACTTGACAAGAATCTCGTGTAGATCGTCTTGGTGCATCTTAACTTGCTGTTTAACAACTTGAACATAAGGTTTATTCAGTTCTGGACCCATTTCGAAATTTGCATATGAGGACTTACCGGAATTGTTATATGTTGTTCCCGGCCTCATTTAAACTTGCCTTGATGTGTTGTTCTTGTTTGCATCACATCTTGCCATGAGTAGCTTTATGTAGCCTTTTCATGCATCATGCTTGTTGTGCATCATGTCTTGTTCGTGTGTGGTGTGTTTACTATGTTGTGTGCTTCTTCTCGATAGTTCCCGTTTCGTTGCGATCGTGAGGATGCGTTCGTCTACGCTTGGTTCGTCTTCATGGCTTCATCTTCTTCATGGACTCGTTCTTCTTCTTTGCGGGATTTCAGGCAAGATGACCGCTACCCTGGATCTCACTACTATCATTGCTATGCTAGTTGCTTCGTTCTATCGCTATGCTGCGCTACCTATTACCTGTTTATCAAGCCATCCCATATTGCCATGAACCTCTAACCTTTGACACCTTTCCTATGCAAACCGTTGTTTGGCTATGTTACCGCTTTTGCTCAGCCCCTCTTATAGCGTTGCTAGCTGCAGGTGAAGTTGAAGATTTCTCCATGGTGGACAGGGTTTATGTTGGGATATCACAATATCTCTTATATTATTAATGCATCTATATATTTGGTAAAGGGTGGAAGGCTCGGCCTTATGCCTGGTGTTTTGTTCCACTCTTGCTGCCCTAGTTTCCGTCATACCGGTGTTATGTTCCCGGATTTTGCGTTCCTAACGCGGTCGGGTGATTTATGGGACCCCCTGACAGTTCGCTTTGAATAAAACTTGTCCAGCAAGGCCCAACCTTGGTTTTACCATTTGCCTCACCACCACCTACTTTTCCCTTGGGAGTCGCTCTCTCGAGGGTCATCTTTATTATAGCCCCCCCGGGCCAATGCTTGTCTAAGTGTTGGTCCAAACTAGAGCACCGTGCGGGACCATCCCTTGGCAACTTGGGTTACGACGGTACCTGTATGCTTAGATTATCCGGTGTTACCCTGAGAACGAGATATGTGCAGCTCCTATCGGGATTGTCGGTGCATCGGGCGGTCTTGCTGGTCTTGTTTTACCATTGCCGAAATGTCTTGTAAACCGGGATTCCGAGACTGATCGGGTCTTCCTGGGAGAAGGTCTATTCCTTCGTTGATCGCGAGAGCTTGTCATGGGCTAAGTTGGGACACCCCTGCAGGGTATAAACTTTCGAGAGCCGTGCCCGCGGTTATGTGGCAGATGGGAATTTGTTAATGTCCGGTTGTAGATAACTTGACACCAGATCCGAATTAAAACGCATCAACCGCGTGTGTAGCCGTGATGGTCTCTTCTCGGCGGAGTCCGGGAAGTGAACACGGTTTCTGGGTTATGATTGACGTAAGTAGGTGTTCAGAACCACCTCTTGATCATTGCTAGCTTCACGACCGTTCTGCTTGTTTCTCTTCTCGCTCTCATTTGCGTATGTTAGCCACCATACTTGCTTAGTCGCTGCTGCAACCTCACCACTTTACCCCTTCCTTTCCCTTTAAGCTTTGCTAGTCTTGATACCCATGGTAATGGGATTGCTGAGTCCTCGTGGCTCACAGATTACTACAACAACAGTTGCAGGTACAGGTTTTGCGATGATCTTGACGCGAGCGCGATATTTGCTTGCTTGGAGTTCTTCTTCTGCTTCTTCTTCGATCAGGGGATAGGTTCCAGGTCGGCAGCCTGGGCTAGCAGGGTGGATATTGTTTGAGTTTCTGTTTATGATTCATCCGTAGTCGGATGTTGATCTCTTGTATGGTGATGTTGTATTCGTGTGGCATTGTATGCCTTTTGTATGTATCCCCATCTATTATGTAATGTTGATGTAATGATATCCACCTTGCAAAAGCGTTCCAATATGCGGGTCTATCCTTGGTGGGACCTTCGAGTTCCTTTTGGATAGGGTCGCATATTGGGCGTGACAAGTTGGTATCAGAGCCTCGACCGACCTTAGGAGCCCCCCTTGTTTGATCGTGTAGTTTGGTCGTTGTTGAGTCTAGAAAAAAACTGTTTTCGGAGCCTAGTTATATCGGAGAGTAGGAATTCTTTTTACTCCTCAGCCCCTTCGTCGCTCTGGTGAGGAATCTTGACGTAGGTGTTTTGAATTACTCCTCTTCCCATTCAAATTTTTCTTTAGGATCACGTGGTTAGTTTCGTGAGTTGTCCATCCTATTTTATCCGGTGCATTTCTCGTCAAGTTGACTCGAGTCTCTTCATCTTTGAGTTCAATCCTCAGTTATTTTTTTCCCACCCGCCCTCCCTGTTCCTTCTCGGAACCGGAGTCCGTAATCGAGCATCCATCCTACTCGTGCGAAGTCTTTGCTTTCTTTCTTCAATGTTTTAACCGGTGTTTTCTCTTCAAGATATTCGTCGGTTCCCTGTCCAAGTTGCCTTTATTTTTCCCGCCCTCCCACCCTTTTCTTCCCGGAGTTTGAGTCTCTTTCGACCATCAATTTCATTCATGTGGAGCCTCTTCAGTCTTCCCTCAATTATTTCTACCGGTGAATTCTCGTCTCGTTTGACATTCATCATCTCTTCTTCTTCTCTGGTGGACTTAATTCAAGTTTTTCGGGTTGATCATATTCTTTCTCTCGGCTCAAGTATTTCCCTTTGCTCGTTCGCCACTCGCCATTTTATCCTTCCGGAGTATGATGCACCGGAACAATTCAAATATTTCAATCATCCATTGCATCATCTATCTGTTCAACATCCCTTTCCAATGGTGTTTTCTTTTAGTGGGCCCTAACACACAGGTCTTTTCCCAGGATCTTACCTGAATCTTCTAATTCCCCCGGAGTTATTCTCAAATTCTTTTCAAGTGTGACGTAAGAATGAATTTCATTCGGTCAAATGCCTTCTCCAAGATTGCTTTCAAATTCTTTTCATTGTTGGCTCAACCCCCTTCGCTTTCCATTCTCCCGGAGCACCTCAGTAATTTTGGTGGTTTTTCTCGTCGTCTTTTGAAGACCAAAGAAGAAGAGCTTTTCCTCTGAATCTTGCCCGTTCTCCCGGAGATTCGTGGTGCTAGCTCGATGTTACCCTATCAAATTGTTTCTAGTCATGCAAATTCTTTTCATCCATTCGGAGCATTTCAGGAGTTGCTTTCTCTCTCGATCATCCGGAGGTCATCTTTTCGGAAGATTTCTTTGTTCTAAGTTTTCAGTTTTGTTCGTCTCAATATTATTCCGGTGCTTCGCTCAAGTGTTCTTTAATCAGCTCATGATCTCTTCGTCTTTTGCATCTAAATCCCCTCAAGCATATTTGTTCTTCTAATTCTTCCCGGCGATTAAGTCTCTTTCATCAGTCATTTTCGAATTCTAACGGTGGTTCTTTCAAATTCTTTTTCCTTGATTATCATATTAATCCATTCGTTCTTTTCAATTCTACCGGTGGTTCATGAAGACTTTCTCAAGTTTTGTGCTATTCTCTCCTTAATCCTTTTCAAGAAGAATAAGTAGTATGCAAATCCATTGCTTGTCATCAATTTAATTTGATGAAGGATAAACATACAATAAATCTTATTCTTATTTCATCCAAGTGAGTTATCCCTTCCTTCAGAGTTTGTTCTTGATGAATAAATTCTAGTTTCAAGTGTTTTCATCTTTTCTTTTCCGGAGTTCAAATTTCCTCGGCCATCTCGTCGGAACCTCCATCTAAATCATCGCAACGCTCTTCTATTCTTTCATCCTTCATTTCTATCTCATCATCCTTTTGTACCGGAGTTCTTCATGGTGGTTCTTCATGATTTAATTCATTCTTCAAGAGTTTATCAAGTATCATTCCATCCTCTCTAGTTCGTGTTCTATTCTTCCCTTGTTTCAGCTGGAATGCTGCCTAAATCCTTTCAGCCTTATCCGTTTCTTTTCTCATTCTAACCACTCCGGTTAGAACGAGTGGTTTCATAGTCTATCTGATTCCGTGAGCTTTCGATTCTCGTCATTCTCGCCCTTCCTCTCTTCTTCTCGAGTGCTCTCGATTCTTTGCTTCTTCTCTTGAGTTCTTGTTTCACCTCATCCCTTTTTCCCTTCCGTCTCGGTCCTAAGATCTCGGGACGAGATCTCTTGTTAGTGGAGGAGTGTTGTAACGCCCCGGTTTCGATGCGCCAGGTGTCTGCCAGTTATTCGCCGTCATTGCCATGTCATGTGCTTGCGTGTTGCATTTTGCCATGTCATCATCTACATTTCATATTGTCACACCCTAGCTAGTCATGCATTAGAGTGTTGCATCATGTTTACTCTTTCATCAGAAACTTGAAATGGGGATGACAGAACCCCCAGTCCCCTCTGAAACCAACTAGGGTTACTAAAATAATTTTCAATGAACCTGAAATGCCCTTCTAAAATGCCCATCATTTTTGTCTTGGTTCAGAACCTCTGCCAAAAGTGGTGCACATTTTCCTAGGCCATCCTAGGGTTTTTGAATTAAATCATAAATATTTGAATTTGGGCATTTAAAATTATATAAAATATTTAAATGCTCAAATATCTCCAAACTAAAATGTTTCATGTTGGAAATAATCCAACTATGGGCTAGGAATAGTTTGGTGATTTTTGAAGTTGCCTAGGTATTTTATTAAATTCAACAAAGTTGCAGATATATTAAATAAAAACAGAAACAGAAAAAAGGGGAAAACTTACCTGGCGCCACCGCAGGCCCACCAGCCAGCCCACCTGGCCGGCCCAGCCCGGCCACCGCTCCAGCGAGCTGCTTGGCTCGCCAGGCAGGCAGCCAAGGTGCTCGGCGGCGGCACCGCAGCTCGCCACGCAGCTGCACGCCGCCCTGCCTCCCCCTCTCGCCGCCCTGATGGCCTGGACGAGCTCCACGTCGCGCCCCGACCCTCCTGGACATCTCCATTCGCCCCCAGTTCCTCTCCCTCGCGCTCCCACGCCATGGCCGACGCCACCGTCGCCGCACCTCCGCCGTAGCCGTGCTCCCCTTCGTCTCCACGCCGCGCCACCGTGTCCAGAAGCTCTGCCGTCCTCCACTTCTTCGAGCTAGTCGAGCCCCGAGCGCTCGCGTGCCCCGAAGCCGCCGCACCAACCTCGCCCGAACCGCCATCGCCGGAGATCCCCTTCGCCGTCACCGCCGCAGCAGCTCGTCCCCGACCACGCCGTCCTCTCCATCAAGACCGCAGTGAGCTGGGCTAACTTCCCCTTCCTCTCTTTCTCTCTCTCGTGCACCACAGCGAGCACACCAAGCTCACCCGCACGCGCCGTCGCGGACCTCGTCGCCGACGTGCTTCCGGCCACACTCCGGCCACAAGATGGTGTCCATCTTACTCACCGAGTCCCACAACACCTAGCTAGCCACTCCACGAGCCTCACCGACCCCTCTAGCGCCTAGTTCATCTTCGACCGAGCCCCGGTGGCCGCCAAAGTCGTCGCCGGCGCCAACTCCGGCCATCCCGACCCCAACGGACTCCGCCAAGAGCTGCGGTTTGTCCTCAGCTCCACTCCGGTGGTCTCCGCGGCCCATTTGGTGGCCGAAATGGCCAAAACCACTCCCGCCGCCGCGTCGGGCTCGCCGGCGGCTAAACGCCGGCGTCGCTGGCTTTGACTTTGACCACGGGTGGGCCCTGGTTGACTCCCCTGAGTCAATGACAGGTGGGGCCCAGCCCTGTTAATTAAACAGGATTAGTTTTAATTAAATTTTAATTAAAATAACCACCCTGACATGCGGGACCCACTGTCAGGTTTGACCCAGACCTGTTCCGTTGACCTGCTGACGTCACACTGACGTCAGGCTGGCGCAGTAATTGATTTTCTGAATTTAATTTAAATCAGGAAATTCCAGAATATTATTTAAACTTCAAAAATTCATAACTTTTATTCTGTAACTCCAAATTGGACAAATTATATATGAAAAATGATCAGAAAAATCCAATCTATCCATCTGTACTATTTTCATGCATGATCAAACAAGTTAAATTGATGTTTTAAGCAGAACAAGGAAAAGCACTTTAAAAGGCCATATTTGAATTTGAAATTTGAATCCTTGATTCAAATTTGCTCAAACCCTTCTGGTTTTAGTTGCATTAGCCCAACACACTCATATTGCCATGTTTCATGCATGCATCATATTGTTGCACATTGTTTGGTGATGGTTGTGTATCGGTGTCCTTTGCGACAGGTTCTGCCCCCGAGGAGTACCGTGATTACCCTAACGAAGAACCGTATCAGTGCATCGAACCATCAGGCAAGCAACCAACCATTTGATCATATCGATACAATCCCATGTTCTCGCTCCTGCTCTCTTTTATTGCATTAAGACAACGCGTTTCAAACTGCTGTGTGCTACGGTAGTTGAACCCATTTCCTCTGCATGACCTGTCATTGCCACAGTAACTAGATGAAACCCACTAGCATGTGTAGGAGTTGTTTGAGCCATATGTATGTGTTGTTCCTACCTTGCTACGCCTGCTATGCTTAGAGTCGTGTCAGGTCTGGTTCATCTGGGTGATGGGCTAGAGTGAAATGTTTATGTCGGTAATGAGAGTGGTGTGGTGAACACGATTTGGTAAAGGTATCGATGAGAGGCCATGTAGGAGTACATGGTGGGTTGTTTCATTGAAGCCGACCTTAAGCACTGAGATCTGTATGCGTGATTTAAGATACAGCTACTACCATGCATTGGGCCCTGAAATATGACCCCGCTCGACTTCTTATTCACCCTAGCTCTCTGTCCAGGAGTTGCAAGTAGTTTCTGGTGTTTGTAGCCTACTGGAGGCCGTGGACAGCGCTGACCGTAGGGGTGGGCTGTGATGCGGTAGGTACGTGGCACGGTGTACCGAATACCCGTTAGGTATCTCGGGAACCCTGTCCACATCGTTCGAGGCCGTATGGGAAACCTCGGCCGGACTCCCTGCGGATGGAACCTGAATAGGCGATAAACCTGGACTAGAGGCTTAAGTGTTTAGGTAGGTCGTGGTCTACACCCACGTCAGCTTTCGCTTGAAGTCTGCCGAGCACATGTCGTGTGCAGACGCTAAGTGGTGGAAACATGTATGAAGAAGTACACCCCTGCAGGGTTATCATAATCTATTCGAATAGCCGCGTCCGCGGTAAAGGACTACTTGGTTGCCTATACAGTTCATAGACAAGTAAATGGAAACTGCTAAAAGCCTCAAGATAAGTGTGAGTGCCGAGGATGGCTCTTCCGTAGGAAGACGGAGGTGGATCCTCGGTAGTGTATTGAATTGGTGAGTAGTGGACTCGTGTGCGCAAAACCATTTCAAGTTGGAGTATCGTAGGATAGTCTAGCCAAGAGTCAAAGCTGGCTTGCTGCAATAACTCCACCAACCCTTCTTGATAATATGCATGTATGTAGGATCTGATGTAAGTCTTGCTGAGTACCTTTGTACTCATGTTGCTATAATTTACATTTTTTACAGAAGACGCTGCAACCCCTTCTGATGGGTTCTATGTAGACGTTGACCTCAACGAGTAGGCTAAAGACCCAGGTGGTGACCCTGAGCTTGTGAAGGACCACGTAGTATAGTGAGGCTTTCCAAGCCTCTTTTATTTTGCTAGTTTTCTATACTGAGACAAGTTACTTCCGCTGCTGGTTTGTATGACTGTATGACTTGTATGTTGGGTCGTGAGACCCGTACCTTTGTGTATGTTATGTATGGCTCCCTGAGCCTTAAATAAAGTACTTGTGTCGTAGAGTCATGTTGTGATGCTTCATTGTATTTGCACATATCGAGCATATTGTGTGTATGATTGAAATGCTTGGTATGTGTGGGATCTGACTATCTAGTTGTTTATCTTTAGTAGCCTCTCTTACCGGGAAATGTCTCCTAGTGTTACCGCTGAGCCATGGTAGCTTGCTACTGCTCTGGAACACTTAGGCTGGCCGGCATGTGTCCTTCTTCGTTCCTTTGTCTGTCCCTTCGGGGAAATGTCACGCTTTGAGTACCGGAGTCCTGTTAGCCCGCTACAGCCCGGTTTACCGGAGTCCTGCTAGCCCAGTGCTACAGCCCGGACCCACTTGCTGATGACCGACACGTTCGAAGCTGGGTCATGGATGCCTGTCCCTGTAAGTCTGTGCCACTTTGGGTTTACGACTAGTCATGTCAGCCCGGGCTCCTTATCATATGGATGCTAGCGACATTATCATATACGTGAGCCAAAAGGCGCAAACGGTCCCGGGCAAAGGTAAGGCGACACCCGTGGGGATACCGTGCGTGAGGCCGCAAAGTGATATGAGGTGTTACCGGCTAGATCGATGTGACATCGAGTCGGGGTCCTGACAGCGTTGGCATCAGAGCCGGACTGCCTGTAGGTTCTCCAAGCCAAACTGGTCGATGTTGAGTCTAGAAATTCTTTAGTTATATGTAGGGGAATTGTTTGTGGGTTGGAACGTAAGGCTCTTTTTACTCCTTATCTAATGACATTCTGATCTGAGTCAGTCTATTCTTCCACCGGGGGTTAAGGAATTAGGATCTATTCTCTCTATCAGGATCACGTGTTACTAATCAGTAGTACCTTACAGGTTTGATGGTTACAAGCCTAGTTCAGTTCTATTACCACATTATGTTGCTAGGATGGTCTCAGAACTTGGTATGATGATGTTGAGTGTGTATGAAATCCTTTGTCAAATGTCTCAAAATCCTTCTTGAGCATTTACAGCTGTTATGCTGCCGAAATTTTGCTAGAAATTCTAATGCCTTTGCATTATGATTGTGCTTTCAGATGGCCACTCGCGACCTCAATCAAGTGGTTCACCTGACTCGATGCCTAGATGTACCCGGCCATACTGCCAAGTTGGTCAGGGTAATGACTGAGGCTGGATACCGCTGGTATCCTGAGTACACGGTCGAAGAGCAATTCCGAGACTTTAATCAAAGCCAGTATCTCTGCACTGTCAGGATATTTCCATCTTATCCTGGATCCACCGAGCCTCTTCACTGCTCCTATGGACTCGGGGTTACTATTGAGATGGCGGTGCAGGACGCCGCCTACTCTATGATGACCATTATGCGAGTCAGATCTGGTATATTTCGGGACTCTGATTTCCGGTATATGCCAGGATCACTTCCGGGAGCACAAGGGTATCTCCAGGCTATTTATGCTGACCCCACTCAGGAGGATTCACGGACTCGCACCACTGCTGAGATGCTCGAGGATAAGGACCGTGAAAATCGGGCCTTGAGGTTAGAGCTCTTCAATACCCGTGCTGACCACTAGGCCACTTTGACTCGGTTCGCACCGGCGGTGCAAGCTGGATTCTCATATATGCGCGATCTCTATCCTGTGAGATCTGCTCTGCCAGACGTGATGGTTTGGCGTGATGTAGGAGGCATCACCCCACCTCGCGGTCCCCGCAGGCCACCGCTTGTTGGTCCAAGGCCTCATCCTAGCCCCTATGGTCCACAAGCTCCGCGAGATCGTCTGTTTCCGGATGATCATGTTGAGCTCCCAGGCTATGGAGGTGACTTCTACAAGGACTACTACGGATCGGTCTGAGTTAGTGGTAGTATCACTAGTTCGCACTAGCTGTGTCATCTATCGTCCCGCGTGACTCGGGGGATATGACCTAGTTTGTACTCTTTCCGAAGGTGTAGAAAAATAATGTATAGGAGCTTGGGATGCCTCCGATGAGATGTAATCCTCTTTTCACCGTAATAGTACTTTGTTTGGTCTTGTACTAAACCCTGTATGGTGTGTATGACGATGGAATAAAGAAGCAGTTTCTGTATCTACCATGTCATACGGATGATCATCTTGCATTTCGAGTTATTCCTTACATTTTTATCCTATGTCGGAATTTTATCATCCTGACTAAATCATTGTCTTGTTTACCTAGGATGGTCAACACGCGCGCTAACCCTGCTTCTCAAGAGCAGGCCGAAGGCAGTGAAGCCAGGGATGCAAATCTGCCTCATCCTCCTTCACTAGCCGAGGTTATGATGGAAGCTGAGAGAAACAAGCGGGAGACCAACCGTTTGTTATAGCGCATTGAACAGAACACGGCACACCATCAGAGGACTAACGTGGTGTCACTCAGTGATTTTATCAAATTGCATCCACCTACGTTCCACCACTCCGTCGAGCCTCTCGACGCTGATGACTGGCTTCGCAGTATCTCTCACAAACTGCGTTCCGCGCTGGTAGCGGAGGCTGACAAGGTCACCTTTGCTGCATATCATCTTGAAGGCCCCGCCAGTCTATGGTGGGAGAATTATGGAGCTATGCGCCCAGCGGGCCATGTCACTACTTGGGCTAAATTCAGCGAGGCTTTCCGTGAACATCACATTCCGGAGGGTCTCATGGACCGTAAGCGTGAAGAATTTTGCAGTTTCACCCAAGGCCAGCTTTCTGTGGATGCTTACAGCAGGGAGTTTGGTAATCTCGCCCGATATGCAACTGAGGAAGTGTCTACTGATGCCAAGAAGCAAGCAAGGTTCCGTAAGGGCCTTAGTCCTGAGCTTCGCCACGACCTCCGTCTGCATGAGTGCACATCCTTCCAGAAACTTGTCAACAAAGCCATCAGTGCTGAAACTGGTCAGACTGACTATGACGCAACACGCAAGCATGGCCGTGACATGGGTTCCTCATCCGGTGCTGGTCCTCAGAAGCGCCGCGTGTGGGTACCCAACACCGCCCTGCCACCCAGGTTCACACCGAGGCCATCTTTCCAGGCGCCTCACCCTGTTCAACAGTCTGCACCGGCCAAGCCCTATGGGGGTCCATCTAACAATGCTCCTCCACGTACCAGTTCCGTGACTTGTTTCAAGTGTGGGGAATCTGGCCACTATATGCGTGAGTGTCCCCAGACCAACCCCAATCAATCTGCTAAAGCTGTTGGCCGTGGCAAGCCGACAGGAAAAATATTCCACGCCAAGCCGGTCACCGCTTCACGTGGCCATGTCAACCGTATCTCTACCGAAGAAGCTCAAGAGGATCCCAACGTCGTTCTTGGTACGCTTCTTGTTAATTGCCACCCGGCATCTATTCTTTTCGATACAGGAGCCTCTCATTCTTTTATATCTGAAAACTATGCTCGCTTGCATAACGTCGCATTCGGTGATATGCCAACCTCTATGGTAATTCAAACTCCGGGATTCAAATGGCAAACTTCTAGAGTAAGCCATGGAAATGAAATCCAAGTCGACAGACTTGTTTTCCTCGCGTCTTTGATAGCCCTTAAATCTTCAGATATTAATATCATTTTGGGTATGGACTGGATGTCAGCTCATCAAGCCAAAATTGATTGCTTCTCTAGGACTGTTCAACTCACCCATCCTTCGGGGAAGATAGTCAATGTCTTGACCCGAATAGCTAAGCGACAATTATATTCTCTTAACGCCAGCCCTTTGCCAGACCTTGAGGACGTTCCGGTAGTCCGTGACTTCCCGGATGTCTTCCCAGAAGAATTGCCAGGTGTTCCACCTGACAGGGATGTTGAGTTCGTAATAGACCTCATTCCAGGAACCGTTCCGATTGCTAGAAGACCTTATAAGATGGCACCACTAGAACTAGCCGAGCTTAAGAAACAACTCGATGAGTCCTTGAAAAAGGGTTTCATCCGCCCTAGTTCATCTCCGTGGGCTTGCCCCGTCCTATTCGTCAAGAAGAAGGATGGTACGGACCGGATGGTTGTAGATTACCGACCTGTCAATTTGGTCACAATCAAGAACAAATATCCGCTTCCCAGGATCAACGACCTGTATGATCAGCTCGCTAGATCCTCAGTCTTCTCCAAGATGGATTTGAGGTTGGGCTACCATCAAATCAAAATCAGAAACGGGGACATTCCTAAAACGGCCTTTGTTACTCGTTATGGCCAATACGAGTACACCGTCATGTCCTTCGGTTTAACCAACGCTCCAGCCACCTTTTCTCGGTTAATGAACTCAATCTTCATGGAGTATTTGGATAAATTCGCCGTGGTTTACCTCGATGATATACTCATCTACTCCAAGAACGAGGAAGAACATGCCGAACATCTAAGGCTAGTGTTGCAGAAACTTCGAGAGCATCGCCTTTATGCCAAATTTTCTAAATGTGAATTCTGGTTGTCAGAAGTGACCTATCTGGGTCATGTAATATCTGGTAAAGGTATTGCTGTTAACCCTGAGCGAGTTCAAGCCGTCCTTAATTGGACTCCACCTGAATCGGTCAAGCAAGTTCGGAGTTTTCTGGGCTTAGCGAGCTATTGCCGTCGCTTTGTCGAAAACTTCTCCAAAGTTGCTAAACCTCTAACCGAACTCCTCAAGAAAGATAAGAAGTTCGAATGGACTCCACAATGTGAGCACAGCTTTCAGGAACTGAAAAGACGCCTGACTTCTGCTCCCGTACTGGTACCGCCAGACTTCTCCAAGGATTTTGTTATCTACTGCGACGCCTCGCGACAAGGACTAGGTTGCATTCTCATGCAAGATCGACACGTAATTGCCTACGCTTCACGGCAATTGCACCCACACGAGGAGAATTATCCTACTCATGATCTAGAGCTTGCAGCTGTAGTCTATGCACTTAAGACCTGGCGACATTACCTCCTCGGTAATCGTTGCGAAATATTCACTGATCACCAAAGTTTGAAGTACATCTTCACCCAACCGGATCTGAATCTCAGGCAAAGACGTTGGGTTGAATTGATCACAGACTTCGACCTAGGAATAACCTACACCCCAGGGAAAGCCAACGTCATGGCTGATGCGCTAAGTCGTAAATCTTATTGTAACAACCTGATGTTACAACAAAGTCAACCGCTTCTCCATGAGGAATTTCGGAATCTTAACCTTCACATTGTACCTCAAGGTTTTCTTTCCACTTTGGTGGCAAAACCTACCCTTACGGATCAGATTATCAAAGCACAGAAGGTAGATCCGGGAATCTCCCGCATCAAGAGAAACATTCAGAAAGGAATTGCGAATTGCTTCTCCATTAATGATCAAGGGGTCGTATACTTCGGGAATCGACTAGTGGTTCCCAAAGTGCGAAACCTGAGGCGTTTGATCCTTAAGGAAGCTCATGAATCTCCTCTCACCATTCATCCCGGTAGTACTAAGATGTATCAGGACCTACGCCAGAGGTTCTAGTGGACTAGGATGAAGAGAGAAATTGCTCAGTATATTGCTAATTGCGACGTCTGTCGTCGTGTAAAAGCAGAGCATCAACGGCCTGCTGGCACCCTTCAACCCCTAGCTATTCCTGAATGGAAATGGGATAAAATTGGTATGGATTTCATTACCGGTTTTCCCAGGACCAAGAGAGGGAATAATGCTATTTTCGTCGTGGTCGATCGTCTTTCCAAAGTAGCCCATTTCCTACCTGTTCGTGAGAGTATAACCGCTAGTCAGCTGGCAGACTTATACATCTCCCGAATAGTGTCTCTCCATGGTGTTCCTTTGGAAATTAACTCGGATCGAGGAAGTCTTTTCACCTCTCGATTTTGGGAAAGTTTCCAAAATGCTATGGGAACCCGTCTCTCCTTTAGCACCGCTTTCCACCCTCAGTCGAGTGGTCAAGTGGAACGCGTCAACCAAATTCTAGAAGACATGCTTCGAGCCTCTGTTATCTCATTTGGAATGGACTGGGAGAAGTGTCTTCCATTTGCCGAATTCGCCTACAACAACAGCTATCAATCTAGCTTGGGTAAATCCCCTTTTGAAGTTCTCTATGGACGACGGTGTCGAACACCCCTTAACTGGTCAGAAACCGGGGAAAGACAATTCTTTGGCCCGGATATGATTCAGGAAGCAGAAGAACAAGTTTGCATCGTTCGTGAAAAGTTGAAAAACAGCCCAATCTCGTCAAAAGAGTCAATATGACCGAAAACATAAGGCTATGACTTTCGAGGTTGACGAGAAGGCTTATCTTCGGGTCACCCCTCTGAAGGGAACCCATCGTTTCGGTATCAAAGGCAAATTGGCTCCTCGTTACATTGGACCTTTTCGCATTCTCGCCAAACGAGGAGAAGTTGCCTACCAGTTGGAACTACCTCCGCACCTCTCCAGAGTCCACGATGTCTTCCATGTTTCCCAACTCAGGCGTTGCTTCTCGGATCCTATCCGTGGAGTAGACTACGAAACGCTTGATCTCCAAGATAATCTTACATACCGAGAGTACCCCATTCGTATCCTCGATCGGGCCGAGCGTACCACTCGACGTCATAATATCAAGTTTCTCAAGGTTCAATGGTCGCACCATTCTGAGGATGAAGCAACTTGGGAAAGGGAGGATCGTCTTCGACTCGAGTACCCCGCCTTCTTTCCGGAGGAACCCAAATCTCGGGACGAGATTCTTTCGAGTGGGGGTGAGTTGTCACACCCTAGCTAGTCATGCATTAGAGTGTTGCATCATGTTTACTCTTTCATCAGAAACTTGAAATGGGGATGACAGAACCCCCAGTCCCCTCTGAAACCAACTAGGGTTACTAAAATAATTTTCAATGAACCTGAAATGCCCTTCTAAAATGCCCATCATTTTTGTCTTGGTTCAGAACCTCTGCCAAAAGTGGTGCACATTTTCCTAGGCCATCCTAGGGTTTTTGAATTAAATCATAAATATTTGAATTTGGGCATTTAAAATTATATAAAATATTTAAATGCTCAAATATCTCCAAACTAAAATGTTTCATGTTGGAAATAATCCAACTATGGGCTAGGAATAGTTTGGTGATTTTTGAAGTTGCCTAGGTATTTTATTAAATTCAACAAAGTTGCAGTTATATTAAATAAAAACAGAAACAGAAAAAAAGGGGAAAACTTACCTGGCGCCACCGCAGGCCCACCAGCCAGCCCACCTGGCCGGCCCAGCCCGGCCACCGCTCCAGCGAGCTGCTTGGCTCGCCAGGCAGGCAGCCAAGGTGCTCGGCGGCGGCACCGCAGCTCGCCACGCAGCTGCACGCCGCCCTGCCTCCCCCTCTCGCCGCCCTGATGGCCTGGACGAGCTCCACGTCGCGCCCCGACCCTCCTGGACATCTCCATTCGCCCCCAGTTCCTCTCCCTCGCGCTCCCACGCCATGGCCGACGCCACCGTCGCCGCACCTCCGCCGTAGCCGTGCTCCCCTTCGTCTCCACGCCGCGCCACCATGTCCAGAAGCTCTGCCATCCTCCACTTCTTCGAGCTAGTCGAGCCCCGAGCGCTCGCGTGCCCCGAAACCGCCGCACCAACCTCGCCCGAACCGCCATCGCCGGAGATCCCCTTCGCTGTCGCCGCCGCAGCAGCTCGTCCCCGACCACGCCGTCCTCTCCATCAAGACCGCAGTGAGCTGGGCTAACTTCCCCTTCCTCTCTTTCTCTCTCTCGTGCACCACAGCGAGCACACCAAGCTCACCCGCACGCGCCGTCGCGGACCTCGTCGCCGACGTGCTTCCGGCCACACTCCGGCCACAAGATGGTGTCCATCTTACTCACCGAGTCCCACAACACCTAGCTAGCCACTCCACGAGCCTCACCGACCCCTCTAGTGCCTAGTTCATCTTCGACCGAGCCCCGGTGGCCGCCAAAGTCGTCGCCGGCGCCAACTTCGGCCACCCCGACCCCAACGGACTCCGCCAAGAGCTGCGGTTTGTCCTCAGCTCCACTCCGGTGGTCTCCGCGGCCCATTTGGTGGCCGAAATGGCCAAAACCACTCCCGCCGCCGCGTCGGGCTCGCCGGCGGCTAAACGCCGGCGTCGCTGGCTTTGACTTTGACCACGGGTGGGCCCTGGTTGACTCCCCTGAGTCAATGACAGGTGGGGCCCAGCCCTGTTAATTAAACAGGATTAGTTTTAATTAAATTTTAATTAAAATAACCACCCTGACATGCGGGACCCACTGTCAGGTTTGACCCGGACCTGTTCCGTTGACCTGCTGACGTCACACTGACGTCAGGCTGGCGCAGTAATTGATTTTCTGGATTTAATTTAAATCAGGAAATTCCAGAATATTATTTAAACTTCAAAAATTCATAACTTTTATTCTGTAACTCCAAATTGGACAAATTATATATGAAAAATGATCAGAAAAATCCAATCTATCCATCTGTACTATTTTCATGCATGATCAAACAAGTTAAATTGATGTTTTAAGCAGAACAAGGAAAAGCACTTTAAAAGGCCATATTTGAATTTGAAATTTGAATCCTTGATTCAAATTTGCTCAAACCCTTCTGGTTTTAGTTGCATTAGCCCAACACACTCATATTGCCATGTTTCATGCATGCATCATATTGTTGCACATTGTTTGGTGATGGTTGTGTATCGGTGTCCTTTGCGACAGGTTCTGCCTCCGAGGAGTACCGTGATTACCCTAACGAAGAACCGTATGAGTGCATCGAACCATCAGGCAAGCAACCAACCATTTGATCATATCGATACAATCCCATGTTCTCGCTCCTGCTCTCTTTTACTGCATTAAGACAACGCGTTTCAAACTGCTGTGTGCTACGGTAGTTGAACCCATTTCCTCTGCATGACCTGTCATTGCCACAGTAACTAGATGAAACCCACTAGCATGTGTAGGAGTTGATTGAGCCATATGTATGTGTTGTTCCTACCTTGCTATGCCTGCTATGCTTAGAGTCGTGTCAGGTCTGGTTCATCTGGGTGATGGGCTAGAGTGAAATGATTATGTCGGTAATGAGAGTGGTGTGGTGAACACGATTTGGTAAAGGTATCGATGAGAGGCCATGTAGGAGTACATGGTGGGTTGTTTCATTGAAGCCGACCTTAAGCACTAAGATCTGTATATGTGATTTAAGATACAGCTACTACCATGCATTGGGCCCTGAAATATGACCCCGCTCGACTTCTTATTCACCCTAGCTCTCTGTCCAGGAGTTGCAAGTAGTTTCTGGTGTTTGTAGCCTACTGGAGGCCGTGGACAGCGCTGACCGTAGGGGTGGGCTGTGATGCGGTAGGTACGTGGCCGGGTGTACCGAATACCCGTTAGGTATTTCGGGAACCCTGTTCACATCGTTCGGGGCCGTATGGGAAACCTCGGCCGGACTCCCTGCGGATGGAACCTGGATAGGCGATAAACCTGGACTGGAGGCTTAGGTGATTAGGTAGGTCGTGGCCGACACCCACGTTGGGCTTCCGCTTGAAGGTTGCCGAGTACATGTCGTGTAAACGACGGTAAGTGGTGAGAGCGTGTATGAAGGAGTACACCCCTGCAGGGTTAACATGATCTATTCGAATAGCCGCGTCCGCGGTAAAGGACTACTTGGTTGCCTATACAGTTCATAGACAAGTAAATGGAAACTGCTAAAAGCCTCAAGATAAGTGTGAGTGCCGAGGATGGCTCTTCCGTAGGAAGACGGAGGTGGATCCTCGGTAGTGTATTGAATTGGTGAGTAGTGGACTCATGTGCGCAAAACCATTTCAAGTTGGAGTATCGTAGGATAGTCTAGCCAAGAGTCAAAGCTGGCTTGCTGCAATAACTCCACCAACCCTTCTTGATAATATGCATGTATGTAGGATCTGATGTAAGTCTTGCTGAGTACCTTTGTACTCATGTTGCTATAATTTACATTTTTTACAGAAGACGCTGCAACCCCTTCTGATGGGTTCTATGTAGACGTTGACCTCAACGAGTAGGCTAAAGACCCAGGTGGTGACCCTGAGCTTGTGAAGGACCACGTAGTATAGTGAGGCTTTCCAAGCCTCTTTTATTTTGCTAGTTGTCTGTACTCAGACAAGTTACTTCCGCTGCTGGTTTGTATGACTGTATGACTTGTATGTTGGGTCGTGAGACCCGTACCTTTGTGTATGTTATGTATGGCTCCCTGAGCCTTAAATAAAGTACTTGTGTCGTAGAGTCATGTTGTGATGCTTCATTGTATTTGCACATATCGAGCATATTGTGTGTATGATTGAAATGCTTGGTATGTGTGGGATCTGACTATCTAGTTGTTTATCTTTAGTAGCCTCTCTTACCGGGAAATGTCTCCTAGTGTTACCGCTGAGCCATGGTAGCTTGCTACTGCTCTGGAACACTTAGGCTGGCCGGCATGTGTCCTTCTTCGTTCCTGTGTCTGTCCCTTCGGGGAAATGTCACGCTTTGAGTACCGGAGTCCTGTTAGCCCGCTACAGCCCGGTTTACCGAAGTCCTGCTAGCCCAGTGCTATAGCCCGGACCCACTTGCTGATGACCGACACGTTCGAAGCTGGGTCATGGATGCCTGTCCCTGTAAGTCTGTGCCACTCTGGGTTTACGACTAGTCATGTCAGCCCGGGCTCTTTATCATATGGATGCTAGCGACACCATCATATACGTGAGCCAAAAGGCGCAAACGGCCCCGGGCAGAGGTAAGGCGACACCCGTGGGGATACCGTGCGTGAGGCCGCAAAGTGATATGAGGTGTTACCGGCTAGATCGATGTGACATCGAGTCGGGGTCCTGACACATATCATGTCATCATGTGCATTTGATTTTGCATACGTGTTCATCTCATGCATCTGAGCCTTTTCCCCGTTGTCCGTTTTGCAATCCGGCACTCCTATGTTCCCCGGCGTCCCCTTTTTGTCTCTCGTTGTGAGCGGGTATTAAACGTTTTCAGAATGGACCGAGTCTTGCCAAGCGGCCTTGGTATAGCACCGGTAGACCGCCTGTCAAGTTTCGTGCCATTCGGAGGTCGTTTGGTACTCCAACGGTTAACCGGGTAACCGCAAAGCCTCTTTTGTTTGCAGCCCAACACCCCTTCCAAAGTGGCCCAAAACCCAGCAAACTCCCCTCCATGCTCTCGGTCGTTCGATCACGATCGCGTGGCCGAAAATCGCTCTTCATTTGGACTCTCCTAGCTCCCTCTACCTATAAATAAGCCTCCCCCTCCGAAATCCCGGTCTAACCCTAGCCATCTTCATCCTCGCGCCGCCGGACACGTCCGCCCGAGCCGGACATGTCCGCCGGACACCTCACCCTGGCGAATCAGATCGCGCCACGTCATCGTCGCCGCCGCCTCAGCCAACCTCCATGCGCCACATGGCCCGCCGCCCGTCCCATGCGCCGTCGCGGCCCGCGGGGCCCGCAGCCGGCCCGCGCGACCCGCGCGCCGCCGTCCGCGCCTCGCCGGCGACCGCCGCCGCCGGCCGCCCGGCCCCGCCGCCTGCTCTCCGCCGCCCGGCCGACGACGCCACCCCGCCGCGCCGCGCCCTCCGCCGGCCTCCTGCCCGCCGCCGGCCACGACCTCCGCCGGCAGGTGCGCCGCCGCCATCGCCGCCTCCCACGTGGTGCGCCGCCGCCCC
>NC_041385.1:130829811-130830566 GCF_002162155.2 Triticum dicoccoides
GGGGGGGGTAGTTTAGTTTAATTAAAGATTAGGGGCACTAGGGCCCACATGTCAGTGGCTTAATTAATTAACTAAATTGAAATAAACTAAACTAATTAACAGGGGGCTGGCCCCACCTGTCATCGACCCAGGGGAAGTCAAACTGGGTCAACCCGGGTCAAACTCGCCGGAGTTGACCCGAGGCTCGTCGCCGGCAAGGCCGGAGACGGCGGAGAGGCTCAGGATTCCTCCTCCGGCGACCAAATGGCCGGCGGAGGGCATCTACGCGACGGGGAGGCTCGTCCGCGTCGAGTGGTGCACGCAGCAGCGGCTCCGGTGGCCTAAGTTGACGGCGGCAGCGACTTGCGCGGCGGCCGGAGTTCGGGAGTGCTTGGGATCGGCGTTGTGGTGCACGGTGAGACGAATGGGTGGGCTAGATCGGCTCCTGGGAGCAGCGCGAGCGTGATGACATGCTCAGGGGCAAGCTAGGCTTGCTCAAGCCATGGTGACGACTTCGCCGGCGGCGAGCACAACTCGGCTATGTGCATTTGTGGCTAGGGCGCGAAATCGACGCGGGGAGAAGAGGGGAATCGACCGGAGGCTCACAGGGGGCTCGCAGGAAAGCTCAGCGGCTCAGGGGCGCTCTGGTCGCTGCGAATCCGTCGACGACGTCCGGCGGCAGATGCGGCGATGGCGAGCTTGGAGGCGTCCCTTCAGAGCGTCCGGGCTCACGGGATTCGTCGTAGAGGTGCACGGCAGAGAGGCGGAGCTCATGG
>NC_041385.1:130830858-130838941 GCF_002162155.2 Triticum dicoccoides
AACGGCGTCGGTGGCGATGGTGGCGGTCGGGCACGAGTTGCAGAGCGAGAGAGAGGAGGGGATCAGGATGAGGGAGTGGGCGAGAGGGTCCGGGGTGATGCGTGGCGTCGTCCAGAGCGTCGAGGAGGAAGCAGGAGGTGGCCAGGGGAGGCAGGAGGTGGCCGAGGCCTCTCGGGCGCGCGCCACGCCTCGCCTCTGCATACTGGCAGAGGAAGACGACAGGGGGGGAGTGGAGATGGGCTGGGCCGTGCTGGGCCAGGTAAGTGGGCGCCAGGTAACTTCCTTCTCTCTCTCTCTTTTATTTCTTTTCTATTTCTGTTATTTTGTTCTGGGCTTTATTAAAAATACCTAGACAGACCCAAAAATCATAAAACTGCTCATGGCCACTATTTGGAATATATCCAACATGGAACATTTCAGTTTAGGAGTATTTGGACATTTAAAATATTTTATAGAATTTAAATGCCCAAGTGCAAATACTATATGATTTAATTCAGTGACCTTATGATGTCCTAGAAAAGTGTGCACCATTTTTGTCAGAGGTTTCAACCCAAGGCAAAGATGATGAACATTTTAGAAGGGCATTTCAGGTTCATTGAAAAAGATTTTATTTTGACCCTAGTTGAATTCATTAGCTGCTAGGGTTTATCAGCCCCCATTTCAGGTTTGAATGAAATTTTAAACATGATGCACACATGGAAGCAAGCATAGGTCAGGCCAGAACTAGGGATGTGACAACTCACCCCCACTAAACAAGAATCTTGACCCGAGATTCAAGCGTAGGGTAAGGTGAAGGGGGAACGCAACTAGCATAATCTTCACGATCCAGGGTGCACTTCATAAGAACCTTGATTCGATCATCATCTTGTCTCGACGTCTTGCTTCGAGAACTCCAACCAACATGACAACGAGAGGAGAGGGGAACTCTAGAAGGATCAATCTTCTCAAAGGTCGAACAACTCAGGATTAACCCACGGAATGAGACATAGCAACATCTCTCGAGCTGAGAGACGAAGCACACATCCGTAGGAATTGGAGTGAAGCAGATGACAAAGGTTCACTAGGTAGACAACAATTCCAGACTTAAAAGGGTGGTGAACGGTTGTCAACGTAGCGAGGAGTTGAGTTGCCATGATACCACGACGAAACATCCTGGAGGAGGGTGATTCGTAGGATATATCCCCCTTAAGTGGCAAAAAGAATTACCTTTGATTCAGAGATCATTGAAACTCTTTAAACCAGCCTAAGCAATTCTCGAGCGATCGTTTGGAGGGGTCAGTAGAATGGCATACTCGGACTTGGATGATGTGGATTACCTTGTTGAAAACAACGTAATAGATGAATTTGCTTACCACCGGAAATGGAAGAGACCCATGGTAGAATGGTACATTGGCGGTGCAAGCTGGGAACAAAATGCAAATGCTGGGAATGATTCTGGTAACTGGGGAAGAACCCAACAATAGAGAGTGAATTCACTGTTTGAAAAGGTCATAGCATAATCGAGGAAACTGAGAGGAATCCCAGTTAGTGCCGATGATAACATGTAGCGCTTGTGCGTGCTCTCAAGAACTTGAGCATTTCCATAATCATCAAGGCTTTATCAACATCCGTGTCAAGGGTGCTGACAACACAACATACTACTATGATGAATAGCGATGGACAATGCAGATGCAAAGGAGGATAACACTTTCTCAGATTTCACCTTAGCGAGGCCAAGGAAACAAAATCTGGATGATCGACCGAGAGACATTTAGCACTCCGCTTCTAATGTTCTCCTTGATGTGCTAGCGTATCCCATTCATCGAAATGGTTTGGTATCTAGAACATCAAGTAAAAGGTCGGACTTCGGAAGACAGAAATTATAAGGCACAGCTAGGAAGTAAATCCTATGAAGTCCTTATGGGAAGGTGGCCAACTTCTTCAATCAAGATACTACAATAATAGGTCTTCCGGCTGGGTGTGTTGGCCATGACATCCACTTTACCGGTTATAGAGGGACCAATATTGTAGTTCTTGGGAAACATTCCAACCATCAAGTCTGCCTGAGATTCAGATCTGGTTGGTGTCAGGATATTCCAGACTCATCGAGTCTGGGAAGATAAATGAAAGTTTGCAACACAATTCGACGAGATAACGTTGCGAGATTCTCGGGAAGTGAACTACGATAGCAAACTCCAAAACATGAGCTGGTTCTGCTACACACGTGTGAACACGCTGTCCCAGACAAACATGATCACATGGTAGTTTTATAATAAAACACTACCGAGTTCAGGTTGGGAACCATCATCGAGGATATCAAAGTTCTTGATTAAGCCCGGGTTAGCTCTTAAAAAGAACTCCTTCTCCTAGAACAAATCAGTCAGTGGCTTGGTGTGCTAGGGACACATATAGAATGAAGGTTGCAAGCCTCCAGACTACAGAATACTTCGCACGTGTGCATGACTGATTTGGGATGATTCCAAAGGAAACAAAACAATCTTCCTCGAATTCATGGCGGCAACTTACATCAAATGCACATGAACTGGAGGAAGTCACTTCTTACATCCGAACATATGCTTCATGCACGGGACATGAAGATAATGCTTATAAAAGTTTCCAACACTAGCTGGATGTTCAACACGAATCATGGATGAGACAAAATGCTGCTGATGGGCTCAACAACAAGTTATCGGGATTTCCATGGAGATGGAATTCCATAACTATGTGGACAAGGTGATAGTATTGGTCAGACCCAAAAGATATAATGGTGTATGCTCGAGGAAAATCCACGAGTAAGACAACATTACGAACATTGTTGGTTCTGATTTGATTGGATGATAGCCCATACTCCAATCAAAGGATTGATAAGACAATGGGTCCAGCAACTGATCACAGGGACCAATCGATGAAGATATCATCTTTCTTCAACACACACTACACAAGAATATCCCTTTGGAACGAACTAAGTCAGGCAAGCTTTTATCTTCCAACTCTCCAAGTTGTTGTCTAGCTTAACCAACTAGCTCAGGGGTATCTAACACCGATTCTTGGAGAGAAAGTGGTTCACAAGAAACCAACTTGATCACAAGCTCAACATAGCGGTCAGGTGACAACCTGGTAATACTTCCGAGAAGATCTTCGGAAAATCACGAACCACCGGTATGTTACTAAGCTTGAGAACAATCTTGCTTTTCAGGGCAAGACGATATAATCAAATGAGCGAGGACTTGGCAAAATCCTAACTCATCAATCGAAATGTGCACCAAGAAGATGAACAAGGTAGCACGATCAATCTTAGAATGATGATTCAAGAACCAACACGTTAAGAATGAGGTTATTGTCCATTTAACTACCAAACAACAGAGTTGCTAGGAGTATAGATTTCATACACCATGATTCATTTGTCGGCATTCCGGTTACAATAACACAGGAACCGAGGAATGAACAATGATGGCAAGAAGTATCACTGTACCAAGAGTTCATAGGATGGTGTGCAATTCCTATAACAATCCCGATATAAAGATGGTAATACTCCAAGGTAGAGCAGAGCAAAAGCTGGATTAGCAATTTGTTCTGTGGAGCACAACTTCTTTGACCCAATCCTGGATATGGAAGAGGTACTGGAGTTTGTTTCTCCTAGTCATTCCGCGATAGAATGGCTTGACGGACCACAAGAGTAATAGGCATCGATAAACGAACGCACGCATACTCTTGACTATCAATTGATAGATGAAGGTCAGTAGACAACTAAAGAGGGACAACTCAAAGGAACATATAACTTTCTGAGTTGTGGATGCATAGATTAGTATGTCGATCCAAGTTCAACATAATTCTTCCGGATAACCCATGCAGAAAGGTTGAGCTGGCAGAGTCACAACATAGCATGGAGAACTCATCGAGAGCACTCTTGTTGTCATCTTTTGGTTCAGAAGAACTCCTGCCAAGAATGGTTCATGGTAATTGGAAGAAGGATGTACCATGAACCTCGAGGACTATCGCAAAGGTTACTAATAACCTAAGGGAGCTAGCAATTACTATCAACATGAAGTAAGTAGGGTGAATCTCGGGTTCAAAACCCAGGAATAGAATACCTACTCCTAAGTAGCATCACGGAATGCTTTCGAGAATAAAGGCCAGAATCATCGCACTGGGATCACAAAACATGGCTAGACTACTAGATGATCCCCTAAGACACCTAGGGTCATAATAATAACTCCAACATAAATGTCAAGGCAATAGAATACCTCAACTCAACAATTAGCGTGATTGAGCTGGCATAAAGGAACATCGAAACCAGAGGGAAAGGATTTTGCAAATGCATCAGACTGTTTAAAAACCTGGGATGACTCGGACAGCATAACGGCTGTAAATGCTCAGAAAAGATTTGAGACATTCACAAAAATGGTGGCATAACCACTCGGAAGCACAATATCAAGGTTTCGAGATCAACAATTAACATACAGAGGTAGAAACTAAACTGAGGCTTAATTCCAACAATTCTATAAGTCTACGGATTAGTAACACGTGATCCTGATAGAAAGAAGAGATAGCCTAGTTCTTAATCCCCGTAGAAGAGAAGATGATGACTCAGATCAGAAAGGCATAAGGTATAAGGAGTAAAAAGAGCCTTACGTTCCATCCCACAATCAATTCCCTTATATAACTAAAGAATTTCTAGACTCAACTTCGACCAGTTTGGCTTGGTAATCCTACAGGCAGTCAAGCTTTGATACCAACGCTGTCAGGACCCCGACTCGATGCCACATAGGTCTAGCATGTAACACCTCATATCACTTTGCGGCCTCACGCACGGTATCCCACGGGTGTCGTCTTACCTTTGCCCGGGACCGTTTGCGCCTTTTGGCACACGTATATGAGAGTGTCGCTAGCACCCATATGATAAGGAGCCCGGGCTGACATGGCTAGTCGTAAATCCAAAGTGGCACAGACTTACAGGGACAGGCATTCATGACCCAGCAACGAACGTGTCGGTCATCAGCAAGTGGGTCCGGGCTGTAGCACTGGGCTAGCAGGACTCCGGTAAACCGGGCTGTAGCGGGCTAACAGGACTCCGGTACTCAAAGCGTGACATTTCCCCGAAGGGACAGACACAGGAACGAAGAAGGACACATGCCGGCCAGCCTAGGTGTTCCGGAGCAGTAGCAAGCTACCATGGCTCGGTGGAACACTAGGAGACATTTCCCGGTAAGAGGGGCTACTAAGGATAAACAACTAGATAGTCAGATCCCACACATACCAAGCATTTCAATAACATACACAAGGTATGCCCGATATGTGCAAACACAACAAGGCATCACAACATGACTCTACGACATCAAGTATTTATTCATTAGGCTCCGAGGAGCGAGATATTACAGGCAGGGGTCTCATGACCCAACATTCAGAGCATACAAATCAAAGCACAAACGGAAGCTATCATGTCTGAGTACAGACATCTATAAATGAAAAAGGCTGAGAAGCCTGACTATCTATCAGATCCTGGCGAGGGCACAAGATCGTAGCTGAGGTAACAAGCTAAACGTCGAAGTCCACGTGGAACTACTAGCGAGACTGAAGTCTCTCTGCAAAACATAAAATAGGCAAACGTGAGTACAAATGTACCCAGCAAGACTTACATCAGAACTAACTACATATGCATCATTATCAACAAAGGGGATGGTGGGGTTTAACTGCAGCAAGCCAGCTTTGACTCGGTGGCTATCCTGAACTACGACTGCAAGTAACTCTTTTGGGGTGGCGCACACGAGTCCACATATTCACCAACCAATACACCACTATGGAACCGCTCCCGTCTCCCTACGAGAACGCCATCCATAGCACTCACGCTTATCTTGCGTATTATAGAGTATCCACTTTCACTTGTCTATGAACTGATATAAGCAACCCAGAAGTCCTTTTCCGCGGACACGGCTATTCGAATAGATGATGTTAACCCTGCAGGGGTGTACTTCTTCACACACGCTCTCACCACTTACCGCCGTTTACACGACATGTACTCGGCAACCTTCAAGCGGAAGCCCAACGTGGGTGTCGGCCACGACCTGCCTAAACACTAAGGTCTCTAGTCCAGGTTTATCGCCTATTCGGGTTCCATCCATGAGGAGATCCGGCCGGAGTTTCGCTCACAGCCCCAAACGATGTGAACAGGGTTCCGTGACACCAAACAGGTGCCCGGTTTACCCGGCCACGTGCCTACCGCATCACAGCCCACCCCTACGGTCAGCGCTGCGCACGGCCTCCAGCATACTACAAACACCAGAAACTACTTGCAACTCCTGGACAGAGGACAAGGGTGATTAAGAAGCCGAGAGGGTCCATTGGTTTCGGGCCCAATGCATGGTAGTAGCTGAATCATGGATCACAAACACAGAACTCAGTTCCTGAGGACGGCTACAATGAGACAACCCACCATGTACTCCTACATGGCCTCTCACCGCTACCTTTACCAAATCGTGTTCACACACTTAGCTCACACACAGTAGGACGTGTTTACACACCTCCGATTCATCCCGAATGAATCAGACCTGACACAACTCTAAGCAGTAGCAGGCATGACAAACAAGCATGAATGAGTAGGCACAACAGGGCTCAAAGAATTCCTACTCATGCTAGTGGGTTTCATCTATTTACTGTGGCAATGACAGGTCATGCAAAGGATAAAGGGGTTCAACTACCGCAGCAAATAACAGTTGAATCGATGTTGTCCTAATGCAGTAAAAGAGAGCAGGGCGAGAGAGTAGGATTTTATCGGAATGAACAAGGGGGTTTTGCTTGCCTGGCACTTCTGAAGATAACATTGAGTCTTCATCAGTGTCAATGATCACCTCATCGGTATAACGTCTACCGAGGGGGAACAACACCGGCAAACACAGAAGAAACACGATCAATGCAATGCACAATATGATGCATGCTATGACATGGCAATATGCTGGTGTTTTGAGCTAATGCAACTAGCAACAGATTAAATGAAGTTGGTTTGAATACAAGATTCAAATTCAAACTCCATATGTGATTATTCAAATGTCATTTAATTGATTTGTGCTAAACAGCAGCTATAAGTTGTTCGAACATGCATGAAAATGGTACAGATGGATTCCTTGAATTTTTCTGATAATTTTTCATATATAAATTATTTAATTTGGAGTTACGGTTGAATTTCTATGAATTTTAGAAGTTTTAGGCATTTTCTGGAATTTCCTGATTATAATAAATCCAGAAATGAATTATGGCGTCAGCACCACGTCACTGTGACGTCAGCAGAGTCAACTGGGCTGGCTCGGGTCAAACCTGACGTGTGGGGTCCACACGTCAGTGACACAGGTTAGACAGGGGGGGTAGTTTAGTTTAATTAAAGATTAGGGGCACTAGGGCCCACATGTCAGTGGCTTAATTAATTAACTAAATTGAAATAAACTAAACTAATTAACAGGGGTCTGGCCCCACCTGTCATCGACCCAGGGGAGGTCAAACTGGGTCAACCGGGGTCAAACTCGCCGGAGTTGACCCGAGGCTCGTCGCCGGCAAGGCCGGAGACGGCGGAGAGGCTCGGGATTCCTCCTCCGGTGACCAAATGGCCGGCGGAGGGCATCTACGCGATGGGGAGGCTCGTCCGCGTCGAGTGGTGCACACAGCAGCATCTCCAGTGGCCTAAGTCGACGGCGGCAGCGACTTGCGCGGCGGCCGGAGTTCAGGAGTGCTTGGGATCGGCGTTGTGGTGCACGGTGAGACGAACGGGTGGGCTAGATCGGCTCCTGGGAGCAGCGCGAGCGCGATGACATGCTCAGGGGCAAGCTGGGGTTGCTCAAGCCATGGTGACGACTTCGCCGGCGGCGAGCACAACTCGGCTATGTGCATCTGTGTCTAGGGCGCGAAATCGACGCGGGGAGAAGAGGGGAATCGACCGGAGGCTCACAGGGGGCTCGCAGGAAAGCTCAGCGGCTCGGGGGCACTTTGGTCGCTGCGAATCCGTCGACGACGTCCGGCGGAAGATGCGGCGATGGAAAGCTTGGAGGCGTCCCTTCAGAGCGTCCGGGCTCACGGGATTCGTCGTAGAGGTGCACGGCAAAGAGGCGGAGCTCATGGG
>NC_041385.1:130839407-130846066 GCF_002162155.2 Triticum dicoccoides
GAACGGCGTCGGTGGCGATGGTGGCGCTCGGGCACGAGTTGCAGAGCGAGAGAGAGGAGGGGATCAGGACGAGGGAGTGGGCGAGAGGGTCCGGGGTGATGCGTGGCGTCGTCCAGAGCGTCGAGGAGGAAGCAGGAGGTGGCCAGGGGAGGCAGGAGGTGGCCGAGGCCTCTCGGGCGCGCGCCACACCTCGCCTCTGCCTACTGGCAGAGGAAGACGACAGGGGGGTGTGGAGATGGGCTGGGCCGTGCTGGGCCAGGTAAGTGGGCGCCAGGTAACTTCCTTCTCTCTCTCTCTCTTTTATTTCTTTTCTATTTCTGTTATTTTGTTCTGGGCTTTATTAAAAATACCTAGACAGACCCAAAAATCATAAAACTGCTCATGGCCACTGTTTGGAATATATCCAACATGGAACATTTCAGTTTAGGAGTATTTGGACATTTAAAATATTTTATAGAATTTAAATGCCCAAGTGCAAATACTATATGATTTAATTCAGTGACCTTATGATGTCCTAGAAAAGTGTGCACCATTTTTGTCAGAGGTTCCAACCCAAGGCAAAGATGATGAACATTTTAGAAGGGCATTTCAGGTTCATTGAAAAAGATTTTATTTTGACCCTAGTTGAATTCATTAGCTGCTAGGGTTTATCAGCCCCCATTTCAGGTTTGAATGAAATTTTAAACATGATGCACACATGGAAGGAAGCATAGGTCAGGCCAGAACTAGGGATGTGACAACTGGCAAGGAAATGGACTCTGAAGCTGAATCTGAGGAAAATGATGAAGAGGAGGCGTCTGAAGGATCTGAGTCTGGTGTGGCGAGTCTGGCCGTCGCTACTGCTTTCGTCAGCAAGTCCATCTTCAACACTGAAGAAACTGACCCCACCGACAAGCCTGATGAAGATAATGATGGCTACGCTCCCACCTATTTCTTCATGGCAAAAGGTGCAAAGGTACTCAAATACAACTCCTCTAAATCTAGTGAAAATGAATCTGATGAGGATCTCAAGCCCAGCTACTCTAAACTTGCTTAAGATTGCTGTGAAACAACAAAGGGCTTTTGAGAAAGTTCAAAACATGCTAGACCTAGCTAGTCATGCATTAGAGTGTTGCATCATGTTTACTCTTTCATCAGAAACTTGAAATGGGGATGACAGAACCCCCAGTCCCCTCTGAAACCAGCTAGGGTTTACTAAAATAATTTTCAATGAACCTGAAATGCCCTTCTAAAATGTCCATCATTTTTGTCTTGGTTCAGAACCTCTGCCAAAAGTGGTGCACATTTTCCTAGGCCATCTTAGGGTTTTTGAATTAATTCATAAATATTTGAATTTGGGCATTTAAAATAATATAAAATATTTAAATGCTCAAATATCTCCAAACTAAAATGTTTCATGTTGGAAATAATCCAACTATGGGCCAGGAATAGTTTGGTGATTTTTGAACTAGCCTAGGTATTTTATTTAATTCAACAAAGTTGCAGAAGTATTAGAAAAACAGAAAACAGAAAAATATATAAAGGGAGAAGCTTACCTGGGCTCCTCCCTGTGCGGCCCAGCCAGCTGGCTGGCCCAGCCAGCAGCCGGCCCAGCCCACCTCCCTCCTCTGTCGTCTTCGTCCCGACAGAGGGAGGGGAGTGTGGCCGGCGCGCGCGCGCGCCACCGCGCCACGCCACCTGCTCGCCTGCTTGCCTGCCCTCCCCTCCTCGCTCGACGCCCTGGACGACGCCACGCCTCTCCCCCTGCTCTCTCTCACTCTCCCGCGGCTCTCCTCTCCTCTCCCTCGCTCTCTCTCTCTCACGGCCGAACACCACCGTCGCCGCCGTTCGCCATAGCCATCGTCTCCGGCCACCCCTCGCTCCCCCGACTAGCTCAGAAGCTCCGCCTCGACTCCCTCTTCCTCCCCACCGCTCCACGGGTCCCCGGAAGCACTGCATCGCCGCCACGTCGCCGTTCCCCTCTTCGGGCTCCGACCGTCGTCACCGTCGAATTCACCGTCACCAGCGCGTCCCCGAGCCCGCTAACCATCCCTGCAGCTCCGCGGTGAGCCCCCGGATCGTTTCCCCCTTCTTCCCTGGTCTCTTTCGACTTCTAGGCCCTAGCCCCACCTCGGCCGAGAGCTCCACGCCGCCGGCGATGTCGCCGTCGTGGCCACGGTCGCCGTAGCGCCCAACCGAGCACACCATCGTGCTCCCCACCTCACCAGGAGCACGCAGCACGCACCAACGCCTCCCCAAACCCCCTGCAACACTGATCCCGACCGCACCCGAACTCCGGCCGCCGCAGCCGAGCTCGCCGCCGTCAACTCCGGCCACCCCGAGCCCAACCACCACCACCAATAGTCGCGGCTCAACCTCAGCAACACGTAGATGCCTTCCGCCGTCCATTTGGTTGCCGGAATGGCAAAAGGCACTTTCGCCGCCGTCTCGGGCCTCGCCGGCGTCATGTCGCCGGTGGGGTTTGACTTGTCCGACCTGGGGTTTGACCCCCCAGGGTCACTGACGCGTGGGCCCTGTCGGCCAGGTGGTTAGGTTAGCGCTAACTACTGTTAGTCAACCCCCCTGACACTGACAGTGGGCCCCAGCGCCACTAACCCCTAATTAGGATTAATTTAATCCTGTTTAACCCCCCCTGTCACTGACGTGTGGGCCCCACACGTCAGGTTTGACCTCAGCCAGCCACAGTTGACCACTGACGTCATGCTGACGCAATAATTATATTTCTGGAATTAAATTAAATCAGGAAATTCCAGAATATTATTTAAACTTCAAAAATTCATAACTTTTATTCTGTAACTCCAAATTGGACAAATTATATATGAAAAATGATCAGAAAAATCCAATCTATCCATCTGTACTATTTTCATGCATGATCAAACAAGTTAAATTGATGTTTTAAGCAGAACAAGAAAAGGCACTTTAAAAGGCCATATTTGAATTTGAAATTTGAATCCTTGATTCAAATTTGTTCAAACACCCCTGGTTTTAGTTGCATTAGCCCAATACACTCATTTTGCCATGTCTCATGCATGCATCATATTGTTGCATACTGTTTGGTAATGTTTGTGTATCAGTGCTCTCTGCGGCAGGTTCTGTCCCCGAAGAGTACCCTGGTTACCCTAGCGAAGAACCGTATCAGTGCATCGAACCATCAGGCAAGCAACCAACCATTTGATCATATCGATACAATCCCATGTTCTCGCTCCTGCTCTCTTTTACTGCATTAAGACAACGCGATTCAAACTGCTATGTGCTACGGTAGTTGAACCCATTTCCTCTGCATGACCTGTCATTGCCATAGTAACTAGATGAAACTCACTAGCATGTGTAGGAGTTGATTGAGCCATATGTATGTGTTGTTCCTTCCTTGCTATGCCTGCTATGCTTAGAGTCGTGTCAGGTCTGGTTCATCTGGGTGATGGGCTAGAGTGAAATGATTATGTCGGTAATGAGAGTGGTGTGGTGAACACGATTTGGTAAAGGTATCGATGAGAGGCCATGTAGGAGTACATGGTGGGTTGTTTCATTGAAGCCGACCTTAAGCACTGAGATCTGTATGCGTGATTTAAGATACAGCTACTACCATGCATTGGGCCCTGAAATATGACCCCGCTCGACTTCTTATTCACCCTAGCTCTCTGTCCAGGAGTTGCAAGTAGTTTCTGGTGTTTGTAGCCTACTGGAGGCCGTGGACAGCGCTGACCGTAGGGGTGGGCTGTGATGCGGTAGGTACGTGGCCGGTTGTACCGAATACCCGTTAGGTATCTCGGGAACCCTGTTCACATCGTTCGGGGCCGTATGGGAAACCTCGGCCGGACTCCCTGCGGATGGAACCTGAATAGGCGATAAACCTGGACTAGAGGCTTAAGTGTTTAGGTAGGTCGTGGTCTACACCCACGTCGGCTTTCGCTTGAAGTCTGCCGAGCACATGTCGTGTGCAGACGCTAAGTGGTGGAAACATGTATGAAGAAGTACACCCCTGCAGGGTTATCATAATCTATTCGAATAGCCACGTCCGCGGTAAAGGACTACTTGGTTGCCTATACAGTTCATAGACAAGTAAATGGAAACTGTTAAAAGCCTCAAGATAAGTGTGAGTGCCGAGGATGGCTCTTCCGTAGGAAGACGGAGGCGGATCCTCGGTAGTGTATTGAATTGGTGAGTAGTGGACTCGTGTGTGCAAAACCATTTCAAGTTGGAGTATCGTAGGATAGCCTAGCCAAGAGTCAAAGCTGGCTTGCTGCAATAACTCCACCAACCCTTCTTGATACTATGCATGTATGTAGGATCTGATGTAAGTCTTGCTGAGTACCTTTGTACTCATGTTGCTATAATCTACATTTTTACAGAAGACGCTGCAACCCCTTCTGATGGGTTCTATGTAGACGTTGACATCAACGAGTAGGCTAAGGACCCAGGTGGTGACCCTGAGCTTGTGAAGGACCACGTAGTATAGCTAGGCTTCCCAAGCCTCTTTTATTTTACTGGTTGTCTGTACTCAGACAAGTTACTTCCGCTGCTGGTTTGTATGACTGTATGACTTGTATGTTGGGTCGTGAGACCCGTACCTTTGTGTATGTTATGTATGGCTCACTGAGCCTTAAATAAAGTACTTGTGTCGTAGAGTCATGTTGTGATGCTTCGTTGTATTTGCACATATCGAGCATATTGTGTGTATGATTGAAATGCTTGGTATGTGTGGGATCTGACTATCTAGTTGTTTATCTTTAGTAGCCTCTCTTACCGGGAAATGTCTCCTAGTGTTACCGCTGAGCCATGGTAGCTTGCTACTGCTCTGGAACACTTAGGCTGGCCGGCATGTGTCCTTCTTCGTTCCTGTGTCTGTCCCTTCGGGGAAATGTCACGCTTTGAGTACCGGAGTCCTGTTAGCCCGCTACAGCCCGGTTTACCGGAGTCCTGCTAGCCCAGTGCTACAGCCCGAACCCACTTGCTGATGACCGACACGTTCGAAGCTGGGTCATGGATGCCTATCCCTGTAAGTCTGTGCCACTTTGGATTTACGACTAGTCATGTCAGCCCGGGCTCTTTATCATATGGATGCTAGCGACACTATCATATACGTGAGCCAAAAGGCGCAAACGGTCCCGGGAAAAGGTAAGACGACACCCGTGGGGATACCGTGCGTGAGGCCGCAAAGTGATATGAGGTGTTACCAGCTAGATCGATGTGACATCGAGTCGGGGTCCTGACAGCGTTGGCATCAGAGCCGGACTGCCTGTAGGTTCTCCAAGCCAAACTGGTCGATGTTGAGTCTAGAAATTCTTTAGTTATATGTAGGGGAATTGTTTGTGGGATGGAACGTAAGGCTCTTTTTACTCCTTTATCTTATGACATTCTGATCTGAGTCAGTCCATTCTTCTACCGGGGGATAAGGAATTAGGACCTATTCTCTCTATCAGGATCACGTGTTACTAATCAGTAGTACCTTATAAGTTTGATGGTTACCAGCCTAGTTCAGTTCTACTACCACATTATGTTGCCAGAATGGTTTCAGAACTTTGATATGGTGATGTTGAGTGTGTACGAAATCCTTTGTCAAATGTCTCAAATCCTTTTGAGCATTTACAGCTGTTATGCTGCCGAAATTTTGCTAGAAATTCTAATGCCTTTGCATTATGATTGTGCTTTCAGATGGCCACTCGCGACCTCAATCAAGTGGTTCGCCTGACTCGATGCCTAGATGTACCCGGCCATACTGCTAAGTTGGTCAGGGTAATGACTGAGGCTGGATACCGCTGGTATCCCGAGTACACGGTCGAAGAGCAATTCCGAAATTTTAATCAAAGCCAGTATCTCTGCACTGTCAGGATATTTCCATCTTATCCTGGATCCACCGAGCCTCTTCACTGCTCCTATGGACTCGGGGTTACTATTGAGATGGCTGTGCAGGACGCCGCCTACTCTATGATGACCATTATGCGAGTCAGATCTGGGTTATTTCGGGACTCTGATTTCCGGTATATGCCAGGATCACTTCCGGGAGCACAAGGGTATCTCCAGGCTATCTATGCTGACTCCACTCAGGAGGATTCACGGACTCGCACCACTGCTGAGATGCTCGAGGATAAGGACCGTGAAAATCGGGCCTTAAGGCTAGAGCTCTTCAACACCCGTGCTGACCACTGGGCCACTTTGACTCGGTTCGCACCGGAGGTGCAAGCTGGATTCTCAGATATGCGCGATCTCTATCCTGTGAGATCTGCTCTGCCAGACGTGATGGTTTGGCGTGATGTAGGAGGCATCACCCCACCTCGCGGTCCCCGCAGGCCACCGTTTGTTGGTCCAAGGCCTCATCCTAGCCCCTATGGTCCACAAGCTCCGCGAGACCGTCTGTTTCCAGATGATCATGTTGAGCTCCCAGGCTATGGAGGTGACTTCTACGAGGACTACTACGGATCGGTCTGAGTTAGTGGTAGTATCACTAGTTTGCACTAGCTGTGTCGTCTATCGTTCCGCGTGACTCGTGGGATATGACCTAGTTTGTACTCCTTCCGGAGGTGTAGAAAAATAATGTATAGGAGCTTGGAATGCCTCCGATGAGATGTAATCCTCTTTTCACCGTAATAGTACCTTGTTTGGTCTTGTACTAAACTCTGTATGGTGTGTATGACGATGGAATAAAAGAAGCAGTTCTGTTT
>NC_041385.1:130846076-130879553 GCF_002162155.2 Triticum dicoccoides
TGTCTGTCCCTTCGGGGAAATGTCACGCTTTGAGTACCGGAGTCCTGTTAGCCCGCTACAGCCCGGTTTACCGGAGTCCTGCTAGCCCAGTGCTACAGCCCGGACCCACTTGCTGATGACCGACACGTTCGAAGCTGGGTCATGGATGCCTGTCCCTGTAAGTCTGTGCCACTTTGGGTTTGCGACTAGTCATGTCAGCCCGGGCTCTTTATCATATGGATGCTAGCGACACTATCATATACGTGAGCCAAAAGGCGCAAACGGTCCCGGGAAAAGGTAAGACGACACCCGTGGGGATACCGTGCGTGAGGCCGCAAAGTGATATGAGGTGTTACCAGCTAGATCGATGTGACATCGAGTCGGGGTCCTGACAGCGTTGGCATCAGAGCCGGACTGCCTGTAGGTTCTCCAAGCCAAACTGGTCGATGTTGAGTCTAGAAATTCCTTAGTTATATGTAGGGGAATTGTTTGTGGGATGGAACGTAAGGCTCTTTTTACTCCTTTATCTTATGACATTCTGATCTGAGTCAGTCCATTCTTCTACCGGGGGATAAGGAATTAGGACCTATTCTCTCTGTCAGGATCACGTGTTACTAATCAGTAGTACCTTATAAGTTTGATGGTTACCAGCCTAGTTCAGTTCTACTACCACATTATGTTGCCAGAATGGTTTCAGAACTTTGATATGGTGATGTTGAGTGTGTACGAAATCCTTTGTCAAATGTCTCAAATCCTTTTGAGCATTTACAGCTGTTATGCTGCCGAAATTTTGCTAGAAATTCTAATGCCTTTGCATTATGATTGTGCTTTCAGATGGCCACTCGCGACCTCAATCAAGTGGTTCGCCTGACTCGATGCCTAGATGTACCCGGCCATACTGCTAAGTTGGTCAGGGTAATGACTGAGGCTGGATACCGCTGGTATCCCGAGTACACGGTCGAAGAGCAATTCCGAGATTTTAATCAAAGCCAGTATCTCTGCACTGTCAGGATATTTCCATCTTATCCTGGATCCACCGAGCCTCTTCACTGCTCTTATGGACTCGGGGTTACCATTGAGATGGCTGTGCAGGACGCCGCCTACTCTATGATGACCATTATGCGAGTCAGATCTGGTATATTTCGGGACTCTGATTTCCGGTATATGCCAGGATCATTTCCGGGAGCACAAGGGTATCTCCAGGCTATCTATGCTGACCCCACTCAGGAGGATTCACGGACTCGCACCACTGCTGAGATGCTCGAGGATAAGGACCGTGAAAATCGGGCCTTAAGGCTAGAGCTCTTCAACACCCGTGCTGACCACTGGGCCACTTTGACTCGGTTCGCACCGGCAGTGCAAGCTGGATTCTCAGATATGCGCGATCTCTATCCTGTGAGATCTGCTCTGCCAGACGTGATGGTTTGGCGTGATGTAGGAGGCATCACCCCACCTCGCGGTCCCCGCAGGCCACCGTTTGTTGGTCCAAGGCCTCATCCTAGCCCCTATGGTCCACAAGCTCCGCGAGACCGTCTGTTTCCAGATGATCATGTTGAGCTCCCAGGCTATGGAGGTGACTTCTACGAGGACTACTACGGATCGGTCTGAGTTAGTGGTAGTATCACTAGTTTGCACTAGCTGTGTCGTCTATCGTTCCGCGTGACTCGTGGGATATGACCTAGTTTGTACTCCTTCCGGAGGTGTAGAAAAATAATGTATAGGAGCTTGGAATGCCTCCGATGAGATGTAATCCTCTTTTCACCGTAATAGTACCTTGTTTGGTCTTGTACTAAACTCTGTATGGTGTGTATGACGATGGAATAAAAGAAGCAGTTCTGTTTTACCATGTCATACGGATGATCATCTTGCATTCCGAGTTATTTCTTACATTATGAATCCTATGTCGGAATTTTACCATCCTGACTAAATCATTGTCTTGTTTACCTAGGATGGTCAACACGCGCGCTAACCCTGCTTCTCAAGAGCAGGCCGAAGGCAGTGAAGCCAGGGATGTAAATCTGCCTCATCCTCCTTCACTAGCCGAGGTTATGATGGAAGCTGAGAGAAACAAGCGGGAGACAAACCATTTGTTGGAGCGTATTGAACAGAATACAGCACACCATCAGAGGGCTAACGTGGTGTCACTCAGTGATTTTATCAAATTGCATCCACCCACGTTCCACCACTCCGTCGAGCCCCTCGACGCTGATGACTGGCTTCGCAGTATCTCTCATAAACTGCGTTCCGCGCTGGTAGCGGAGGCTGACAAGGTCACCTTTGCTGCATATCATCTTGAAGGCCCCGCCAGTCTATGGTGGGAGAATTATGGAGCTATGCGCCCAGCGGGCCATGTCACTACTTGGGCTGAATTCAGCGAGGCTTTCCGTGAACATCACATTCCGGAGGGTCTCATGGACCGTAAACGTGAAGAATTTTGCAGTTTCACCCAAGGCCGACTTTCTGTGGATGCTTACAGCAGGGAGTTTGGTAATCTCGCACGATATGCAACCGAGGAAGTGTCTACCGATGCCAAGAAGCAAGCAAGGTTCCGTAAGGGCCTTAGTCCTGAGCTTCGCCGCGACCTCCGTCTGCATGAGTGCACATCTTTTTCGAAACTTGTCAACAAAGCCATCAGTGCTGAAACTGGTCAGACTGACTATGACGCAACACGCAAGCATGGCCGTGACATGGGTTCCTCATCCGGTGCTGGTCCTCAGAAACGCCGCGTGTGGGTGCCCAACACCGCCCTGCCACCCAGGTTCACACCAAGGCCATCCTTCCAGGCGCCTCGCCCCGTTCAACAGTCTGCTCCAGCCAAGCCCTATGGGGGTCCAACTAACAATGCTCCTCCACGTACCAGTTCCGTGACTTGTTTCAAGTGTGGGGAATCTGGTCACTATATGCGTGAATGCCCCCAGACCAACCCCAATCAATCTGCTAAAGCTGTTGGCCGTGGCAAGCCGACAGGGAAAGTGTTTCATGCTAAACCGGTCACCGCTTCACGTGGCCATGTCAACTGTATCTCTGCCGAAGAAGCTCAAGAGGATCCCAACGTCGTTCTCGGTACGCTTCTTGTTAATTGCCACCCGGCATCTGTTCTTTTCGATACAGGAGCCTCTCATTCTTTTATATCCGAAAGTTATGCTCGTCTGCATAACGTTGCATTCTGTGACATGCCATCCACTATGGAAATCTCTACCCCTGGGTCTAGATGGCAGACCTCTAGGGTAAGTTATGGAAATGAGATCCAAGTCGACAGACTTGTTTTCCTCGCGTCTTTGATAGCCCTTAAATCTTCAGATATTAATATCATTCTGGGTATGGACTGGATGTCGGCTCATCATGCCCAAATCGATTGCTTCTCTAGGACTGTTCAACTCACCCATCCTTCGGGAGAAATAGTCAATGTCTTGACCCGAATAGCCAAGCGACAATTATATTCTCTTAACGCCAGCCCTTTGCCAGACCTTGAGGACGTTCCGGTAGTCCGTGACTTCCCGGATGTCTTTCCAGAGGAATTGCCAGGTGTTCCACCTGACAGGGATGTTGAGTTTGTAATAGACCTCATTCCAGGAACCGTTCCGATTGCTAGAAGACCTTATAAGATGGCACCCCTAGAACTAGCCGAGCTTAAGAAACAACTCGATGAGTCCTTGAAAAAGGGTTTCATCCGACCTAGCTCATCTCCGTGGGCTTGCCCCGTCCTATTCGTCAAGAAGAAGGATGGTACGGACCGGATGGTTGTAGATTACCGACCTGTCAACTTGGTCACAATCAAGAACAAATATCCGCTTCCCAGGATCAACGACCTGTACGATCAGCTCGCTGGATCCTCAGTCTTCTCCAAAATGGATTTGAGGTTGGGCTACCATCAAATCAAAATCAGAAACGGGGACATTCCTAAAACGGCCTTTGTTACTCGTTATGGCCAATACGAGTATACCGTCATGTCCTTCGGATTAACCAACGCTCCAGCCACCTTTTCTCGGTTAATGAACTCAATCTTCATGGAGTATTTGGATAAATTCATCGTGGTTTACCTCGATGATATACTCATCTACTCCAAGAACGAGGAAGAACATGCCGAACATCTAAGGCTAGTGTTGCAAAAACTTCGAGAGCATCGCCTTTATGCCAAATTTTCTAAATGTGAATTCTGGTTGTCAGAAGTGACCTATCTGGGTCATGTAATATCTGGTAAAGGTATTGCTGTTAACCCCGAGCGAGTTCAAGCCGTCCTTAACTGGACTCCACCCGAATCGGTCAAGCAAGTTCGGAGTTTTCTAGGCTTAGCGAGCTATTGCTGTCGCTTTGTCGAAAACTTCTCCAAGGTTGCTAAACCTCTAACCGAACTCCTCAAGAAAGATAAGAAGTTCGAATGGACTCCACAATGTGAGCACAGCTTTCAGGAACTGAAAAGACGCCTGACTTCTGCTCCCGTACTGGTACCGCCAGACTTCTCCAAGGACTTTGTTATCTACTGCGACGCCTCGCGACAAGGACTAGGTTGCATTCTCATGCAAGATCGACACGTAATTGCCTACGCTTCACGACAATTGCACCCACATGAGGAGAATTATCCTACCCATGATCTAGAGCTTGCCGCCGTAGTCTATGCACTTAAGACCTGGCGACATTACCTCCTCGGTAATCGTTGCGAAATATTCACCGATCACCAAAGTCTGAAGTATATTTTCACCCAACCGGATTTGAATCTCAGGCAGAGACGTTGGGTTGAATTGATCACAGACTTCGACCTAGGAATAACCTACACCCCAGGGAAAGCCAACGTCATGGCTGATGCGCTAAGTCGTAAATCTTATTGTAACAATCTGATGTTACAACAAAGTCAACCGCTTCTACATGAGGAATTTCGGAAGCTTAACCTTCACATTGTTCCTCAAGGATTTCTCTCCACCTTGGTGGCGAAACCTACTCTTACGGATCAGATCATCGCTGCCCAAAAGCGAGATAAGGGAATATCTAAAATCAAAGAGAACATTGCTAGCGGAGGTGCTAGTTGTTTCTCCACAAATGATCATGGTGTTGTGTACTTTGAGAACCGTCTAGTGGTTCCCAAGAACCAGCATCTACGGCAGTTGATCCTTAAGGAGGCTCATGAATCTCCTCTCACCATTCATCCCGGTAGCACTAAGATGTATCAGGACCTACGCCAGAGGTTCTGGTGGACTAGGATGAAGAGAGAAATTGCTCAGTATATTGCAAATTGCGACGTCTGTCGTCGTGTAAAAGCAGAGCACCAACGGCCTGCTGGCACCCTTCAACCCTTAGCTATTCCTGAATGGAAATGGGATAAAATTGGTATGGATTTCATTACCGGTTTTCCCAGGACCAAGAGAGGGAATAATGCTATTTTCGTCGTGGTCGATCGTCTTTCCAAAGTAGCCCATTTCTTACCTGTTCGTGAGAGTATAACCGCTAGTCAGCTGGCAGACTTATACATCTCCCGAATAGTGTCTCTCCATGGTGTTCCTTTGGAAATTAACTCGGATCGAGGAAGTCTTTTCACCTCTCGATTTTGGGAAAGTTTCCAAAATGCTATGGGAACCCGTCTCTCCTTTAGCACCGCCTTCCACCCTCAGTCGAGCGGTCAAGTGGAACGCGTCAACCAGATTCTAGAAGACATGCTTCGAGCCTCTGTTATCTCATTCAGAATGGATTGGGAGAAGTGCCTTCCATTTGCCGAATTCGCTTATAACAACAGCTATCAATCTAGCTTGGGTAAAGCCCCTTTTGAAGTTCTCTATGGACGACGGTGTCGAACACCCCTTAACTGGTCAGAGACCGGGGAAAGACAATTCTTTGGCCCGGATATGATTCAGGAAGCAGAAGAACAAGTTCGCATCGTTCGTGAAAAGTTGAAAACAGCCCAATCTCGTCAAAAGAGTCAATATGACCGAAAACATAAGGCTATGACTTTCGAGGTTGACGAGAAGGCTTATCTTCGGGTCACCCCTCTGAAGGGAACCCATCGTTTCGGTATCAAAGGCAAATTGGCTCCTCGTTATATTGGACCTTTTCGCATTCTTGCCAAACGAGGAGAAGTTGCCTACCAGTTGGAACTACCTCCGCACCTCTCCAGAGTTCACGATGTCTTCCACGTTTCTCAACTCAGGCGTTGCTTCTCGGATCCTATCCGTGAAGTGGACCACGAAACGCTTGATCTCCAGGATAATCTTACATATCGAGAGTACCCCATTCGTATCCTCGATCGGGCCGAGCGTACCACTCGACGCCAGAACATCAAGTTTCTCAAGGTTCAATGGTCGCACCATTCTGAGGATGAAGCAACTTGGGAAAGGGAGGATCGTCTTCGACTCGAGTACCCCGCCTTCTTCCCGGAGGAACCCAAATCTCGGGACGAGATTCTTTTGAGTGGGGGTGAGTTGTCACAACCTAGCTAGTCATGCATTAGAGTGTTGCATCATGTTTACTCTTTCATCAGAAACTTGAAATGGGGATGACAGAACCCCCAGTCCCCTCTGAAACCAGCTAGGGTTTACTAAAATAATTTTCAATGAACCTGAAATGCCCTTCTAAAATGTCCATCATTTTTGTCTTGGTTCAGAACCTCTGCCAAAAGTGGTGCACATTTTCCTAGGCCATCTTAGGGTTTTTGAATTAATTCATAAATATTTGAATTTGGGCATTTAAAATAATATAAAATATTTAAATGCTCAAATATCTCCAAACTAAAATGTTTCATGTTGGAAATAATCCAACTATGGGCCAGGAATAGTTTGGTGATTTTTGAACTAGCCTAGGTATTTTATTTAATTCAACAAAGTTGCAGAAGTATTAGAAAAACAGAAAACAGAAAAATATATAAAGGGAGAAGCTTACCTGGGCTCCTCCCTGTGCGGCCCAGCCAGCTGGCTGGCCCAGCCAGCAGCCGGCCCAGCCCACCTCCCTCCTCTGTCGTCTTCGTCCCGACAGAGGGAGGGGAGTGTGGCCGGCGCGCGCGCGCGCCACCGCGCCACGCCACCTGCTCGCCTGCTTTCCTGCCCTCCCCTCCTCGCTCGACGCCCTGGACGACGCCACGCCTCTCCCCCTGCTCTCTCTCACTCTCCCCCGGCTCTCCTCTCCTCTCCCTCGCTCTCTCTCTCTCACGGCCGAACACCACCGTCGCCGCCGTTCGCCATAGCCATCGTCTCCGGCCACCCCTCGCTCCCCCGACTAGCTCAGAAGCTCCGCCTCGACTCCCTCTTCCTCCCCACCGCTCCACGGGTCCCCGGAAGCACTGCATCGCCGCCACGTCGCCGTTCCCCTCTTCGGGCTCCGACCGTCGTCGCCGTCGAATTCACCGTCACCAGCGCGTCCCCGAGCCCGCTAACCATCCCTGCAGCTCCGCGGTGAGCCCCCGGATCGTTTCCCCCTTCTTCCCTGGTCTCTTTCGACTTCTAGGCCCTAGCCCCACCTCGGCCGAGAGCTCCACGCCGCCGGCGATGTCGCCGTCGTGGCCACGGTCGCCGTAGCGCCCAACCGAGCACACCATCGTGCTCCCCACCTCACCAGGAGCACGCAACACGCACCAACGCCTCCCCAAACCCCCTGCAACACTGATCCCGACCGCACCTGAACTCCGGCCGCCGCAGCCGAGCTCGCCGCCGTCAACTCCGGCCACCCCGAGCCCAACCACCACCACCAATAGTCGCGGCTCAACCTCAGCAACACGTAGATGCCTTCCGCCGTCCATTTGGTTGCCGGAATGGCAAAAAGCACTTTCGCCGCCGTCTCGGGCCTCGCCGGCGTCATGTCGCCGGTGGGGTTTAACTTGTCCGACCTGGGGTTTGACCCCCCAGGGTCACTGACGCGTGGGCCCTGTCGGCCAGGTGGTTAGGTTAGCGCTAACTACCGTTAGTCAACCCCCCCTGACACTGACAGTGGGCCCCAGCGCCACTAACCCCTAATTAGGATTAATTTAATCCTGTTTAACCCCCCCCTGTCACTGACGTGTGGGCCCCACACGTCAGGTTTGACCTCAGCCAGCCACAGTTGACCACTGACATCATGCTGACGTCATGCTGACGCAATAATTATATTTCTGGAATTAAATTAAATCAGGAAATTCCAGAATATTATTTAAACTTCAAAAATTCATAACTTTTATTCTGTAACTCCAAATTGGACAAATTATATATGAAAAATGATCAGAAAAATCCAATCTATCCATCTATACTATTTTCATGCATGATCAAACAAGTTAAATTGATGTTTTAAGCAGAACAAGAAAAGGCACTTTAAAAGGCCATATTTGAATTTGAAATTTGAATCCTTGATTCAAATTTGTTCAAACACCCCTGGTTTTAGTTGCATTAGCCCAATACACTCATTTTTCCATGTCTCATGCATGCATCATATTGTTGCATACTGTTTGGTAATGTTTGTGTATCGGTGCTCTCTGCGGCAGGTTCTGTCCCCGAAGAGTACCCTGATTACCCTAGCGAAGAATCGTATCAGTGCATCGAACCATCAGGCAAGCAACCAACCATTTGATCATATCGATACAATCCCATGTTCTCGCTCCTGCTCTCTTTTACTGCATTAAGACAACGCGATTCAAACTGCTGTGTGCTACGGTAGTTGAACCCATTTCCTCTGCATGACCTGTCATTGCCACAGTAACTAGATGAAACTCACTAGCATGTGTAGGAGTTGATTGAGCCATATGTATGTGTTGTTCCTACCTTGCTATGCCTGCTATGCTTAGAGTCGTGTCAGGTCTGGTTCATCTGGGTGATGGGCTAGAGTGAAATGATTATGTCGGTAATGAGAGTGGTGTGGTGAACACGATTTGGTAAAGGTATCGATGAGAGGCCATGTAGGAGTACATGGTGGGTTGTTTCATTGAAGCCGACCTTAAGCACTGAGATCTGTATGCGTGGTTTAAGATACAGCTACTACCATGCATTGGGCCCTGAAATATGACCCCGCTCGACTTCTTATTCACCCTAGCTCTCTGTCCAGGAGTTGCAAGTAGTTTCTGGTGTTTGTAGCCTACTGGAGGCCGTGGACAGCGCTGACCGTAGGGGTGGGCTGTGATGCGGTAGGTACGTGGCCGGGTGTACCGAATACCCGTTAGGTATCTCGGGAACCCTGTTCACATCGTTCGGGGCCGTATGGGAAACCTCGGCCGGACTCCCTGCGGATGGAACCTGAATAGGCGATAAACCTGGACTAGAGGCTTAAGTGTTTAGGTAGGTCGTGGTCTACACCCACGTCGGCTTTCGCTTGAAGTCTGCCGAGCACATGTCGTGTGCAGACGCTAAGTGGTGGAAACATGTATGAAGAAGTACACCCCTGCAGGGTTATCATAATCTATTCGAATAGCCACGTCCGCGGTAAAGGACTACTTGGTTGCCTATACAGTTCATAGACAAGTAAATGGAAACTGTTAAAAGCCTCAAGATAAGTGTGAGTGCCGAGGATGGCTCTTCCGTAGGAAGACGGAGGCGGATCCTCGGTAGTGTATTGAATTGGTGAGTAGTGGACTCGTGTGTGCAAAACCATTTCAAGTTGGAGTATCGTAGGATAGCCTAGCCAAGAGTCAAAGCTGGCTTGCTGCAATAACTCCACCAACCCTTCTTGATACTATGCATGTATGTAGGATCTGATGTAAGTCTTGCTGAGTACCTTTGTACTCATGTTGCTATAATCTACATTTTTACAGAAGACGCTGCAACCCCTTCTGATGGGTTCTATGTAGACGTTGACATCAACGAGTAGGCTAAGGACCCAGGTGGTGACCCTGAGCTTGTGAAGGACCACGTAGTATAGCTAGGCTTCCCAAGCCTCTTTTATTTTACTGGTTGTCTGTACTCAGACAAGTTACTTCCGCTGCTGGTTTGTATGACTGTATGACTTGTATGTTGGGTCGTGAGACCCGTACCTTTGTGTATGTTATGTATGGCTCACTGAGCCTTAAATAAAGTACTTGTGTCGTAGAGTCATGTTGTGATGCTTCGTTGTATTTGCACATATCGAGCATATTGTGTGTATGATTGAAATGCTTGGTATGTGTGGGATCTGACTATCTAGTTGTTTATCTTTAGTAGCCTCTCTTACCGGGAAATGTCTCCTAGTGTTACCGCTGAGCCATGGTAGCTTGCTACTGCTCTGGAACACTTAGGCTGGCCGGCATGTGTCCTTCTTCGTTCCTGTGTCTGTCCCTTCGGGGAAATGTCACGCTTTGAGTACCGGAGTCCTGTTAGCCCGCTACAGCCCGGTTTACCGGAGTCCTGCTAGCCCAGTGCTACAGCCCGGACCCACTTGCTGATGACCGACACGTTCGAAGCTGGGTCATGGATGCCTGTCCCTGTAAGTCTGTGCCACTTTGGGTTTGCGACTAGTCATGTCAGCCCGGGCTCTTTATCATATGGATGCTAGCAACACTATCATATACGTGAGCCAAAAGGCGCAAACGGTCCCGGGAAAAGGTAAGACGACACCCGTGGGGATACCGTGCGTGAGGCCGCAAAGTGATATGAGGTGTTACCAGCTAGATCGATGTGACATCGAGTCGGGGTCCTGACAATCACGAGAAGCTTTCTCTTGAATCTCTTCAAAGAAAGGAAGATCTTGAAAAGCTAAGAGTGTGTTATGAAGATCTTCAGAAGGAGCGCGATTCATTACTACCTCAACAAATCAGCGCTTCTCAGGAAGAATTTGTTCCTCCATGCTTAAAGTGCATTGAACGTGAATCTGCTAATTCTTCACCTGAATGTTCAAATGCTTCAACTGTTACAAATTCTTCATCTGCCTCTGCTATCACTAATTCCTCATCTGAGGACATTGCTAGTATCACTGACAATGCAGGGCTGAAGGAATTGTACATGACAGGCATGTACAAAAGCCTCAAAGGGCATCAGACACTTTGTGATGTGCTTAAAAAGCAGATCCTCAACAGAAACCCTAGGAAAGAGGGTATTGCCTTTGAGAGGAAACTCAATGCTAATGGAACATATTGGAAGCCTGAGCAGTACCCCAAAACCTCATGGGTTGCAGCAAAGGGACCTCCAGTTGATCCATCTAACTTATCTGGCTTTACATGTGAATCTCCTCATTCTACTGATGAGTCATTTGACTCCAACTATAAACTGTTCAAAAATAAGAATGGTGAAGTATTTGCTAGATATGTTGGCACTAACTGCAGGAACGGTTCCCCTATGAAGAAAATCTGGGTTCCCAAAAATTATGTTGAAAGTCTTCAGGTGAATGTCCTCATGACACCACCTGTGAAGAACAGGAACCCCAGATCAAATTCTTCATATGGACCAAACTCTTCATATGGATCCAAGTCCTCATACAGACCAAATTCCTCACATGGATCAAATTCCTCAAAAGGATCAAAGTCCTCATATGATTATCATCGTGCTAACAACTCTATCTCGCAGGGTAGAGCTAAGGGCTATGAATATGTGAATTATTCTTCACACCATTATCTTCATAAGTCCTCGAAGAATTACTCTGCTTATTCATATGCTTACCCTAACCCCTCTTATGTGAAACGAAACGGTTTGGCATCTTTGCCACCTTTCTCATATGGTGCTCGCAGAGTGATGAATTCTTTGCCACCCCTCCAGATGTGGGTGGTGAAGAAAAAGAACTAATCTCTTCTGCAGGGTCAGGTCTCCAGACGTGCTTAAACGTCTGAAGAATTTGCTGGGGACCTGACGAAATTGCCTGAAAGGACGCAGGCGAATCATGATGAAATGAACTTTCATTTGACACGTCCTCTTACTGCTATATCTTCTTACTGCTTGATGAAATTCATATGATGAACTTGAAATCATATTCTTCACTGATCAAGCATATGAGATTGTAAGCTACACTAATTCATCTGCAGGATGATCAACCCAAAACTACTGAATGGGTCCTCGATAGTGGATGTACAAATCACATGACTGGTGACAAGAATCTATTGATTGATGCTCCCTTATCACCGTCACCTCTGAAGCATATCATCTTTACTGATAAAGGCAAAAGTCAGGTATTGGGTCTTGGTAAGGTTGCGATCTCTAAGGATAAACACATGGACAAAGTCATGCTTGTTGAGTCCTTAGGATACAATCTCATGTCAGTCTCAATGCTTTGTGATCTTGATATGGTTGTTGTCTTTGGCAAATATCGCTGTGTTGTGATTATGGAAGCTGACAATTCCAAAGTCTTCGAAGGCTTTAGGAGAGGAGATTTGTATATTGTTGATTTCTCTACAGGACCACAACCAGCCGTGTGTCTACTTGCAAAAGCTTCAGAAGGCTGGCTATGGCATCGACGACTTGGTCATGCAGGCATGAGGAATTTGCACACGCTTGCGAAGAAGAAGCATGTCATTGGCATTGAGAATGTCAAATTCCTCAAGGATCACTTATGCGGAGCCTATGAAGCTGGAAAAATGACCAAGGCCAAGCATCCAGTGAAGACTATCATGACCACTACCCGTCCATTCGAATTGCTTCACATGGACCTCTTCGGACCTAATCATAATTCAGCAGTCACTAATGATGCATCTCTATATGGTTTTGTCATTGTTGATGATTATTCTTGATATAAATGGGTACACATTGTTACTTACAAACATGAAGTGCAGGAAGTCTTCAAACGATTTTCCTCGAGGGCTTCAACCAACTTTGGTGTGAAGATCAAGCATATCAGAAGTGACAATGGAACTGAGTTCAAGAATTCTGGTCTTGATGCCTATCTTGATGAACTTGGTATTACTCATGAATTATCTGCTCCTTATACTCCTCAACAGAATGGCGTCGTGGAGCGCAAGAACAGAACTCTTGTTGAGATGGCTCGCACTATGCTTGATGAATACAAAACGCCTCAGCGTTTTTGGATTGATGCAATTGATACTGCGTGCCACATCATCAACAGAGTATATCTTCACAAATTCTTCAAGAAAACGGCCTATGAACTCCTCACTGACAAGAAACCCAATGTGAGTTATTTCAAAGTCTTCAGTGCTAAATGTTGGATTAGAGATCCTCACCACAACTCTAAATTTGCACCGAAAGCACATGAAGGTTTTATGCTTGGTTACAGAAAGGACTCGCACTCCTACAGAGTCTTCAACATTGTTCTTCACAAGATTGTTGACACTGTAGATGTGCGGTTCGATGAAACTAATGGCTCGCAAAGAGAGCACCTACCTTCTGTGTTAGATGAACCAACACCTGAGGATGCTATCAACCTCAAGGCAACTGAGGATGTCATTCCTACTGAAGAATCTGCTGAAGAATTCATTCCTGTTCATGAAGAACATCGAGCTGATGCACCTAAAGAACATGATGAGGAAAATGGTGCTGAAGAAAATGCTGATCAAATACCTCAGCGACAACCAGCTCATCCTCACGTTGCAAAAGAAGTGCAAGTGGAAAAGATTATCGATGACATTAGCGCACCAGGTCCTCTCACACGCTCAAAAGCTTCACATTTATCTAACTTTTGTGGGAACTATGCTTTTGTCTCTATCACAGAGCCCACTAAGGTAGATGAAGCATTTCTGGAGCCAGAGTGGATTCAGGCTATGCAAGAAGAATTACATCAGTTCGAGCTTAACAATGTCTGGGAATTGGTCAATCACCCAGATCCTCGCAAGCATAATATCATTGGCACAAAGTGGATCTACTGCAACAAGCAAGATGAAAATGGCCTTGTGGTGAGGAATAAGGCATGACTAGTAGCTCAAGGCTACACACAGGTTGAAGGAATTGATTTCGATGAAACTTTTGCACCTGTTGCTAGACTTGAGGCTATTCGCATATTACTTGCTTACGCTAACCATCATGATATCATCTTATATCAAATGGATGTGAAAAGTGCATTCCTCAATGGTAAGCTTGAGGAAGAAGTATATGTTGCTCAACCCCCAGGTTTTGAAGATCCAAAGAATCCTGACAAAGTCTTCAGACTCAATAAGGCCCTCTATGGCCTCAAGCAAGCCCCTCGGGCATGGTATGATACATTGAAGGAATTCTTCGTGAAGAATGGCTTCACACCCGGTTCACTCGACCCTACTCTCTTTACTAAATCTTATGATGGTGAACTGTTTGTGTGCCAAATATATGTTGATGATATTATCTTTGGCTGTACTGACCCACGTTATAGTGATGAATTTGCCTATATGATGAGTGAAGAATATCAAATGTCTATGATGGGAGAGTTGAAATTCTACTTAGGTCTTCAAATCCGTCAGCAGCACAAATACCTCAAAGATGTACTGAGGAAATTCGGCATGCATGATTGCAAAGGCGTCAAAATTCCTATGCCCACAAATGGCCATCTATGCACTGATGAAAATGGTATTGACTTCGATCACAAGGTATACCGCTCCATGGTTGGTTCTTTATTGTACTTATGTGCATCTAGGCTAGATATAATGCTTAGTGTTTGCATGTGTGCCCGATTTCAAGCTGCACCGAAGGAATCACACCATAAGGCTGTGAAGCATATTCTTCGATATCTAGCTCACACACCAACACTAGGATTATGGTACCCCAAGGGCTCTGCTTTTGATCTCATTGGATAGTATGACTCTGACTATGCTGGTGATCGTGTGGACCGCAAGTCAACATCTGGCACTTGTCATTTCCTCGGACGATCTTTGGTCTGTTGGACCTCGAAGAAACAGAACTGCGTATCACTGTCTACTGCTGAAGCTGAATATATTGTTGCTGGCTCATGTTGTGCTCAACTGCTTTGGATGAAGCAAACCCTCAAGGACTATGGCGTCAACGTGAAGAATGTGCCTCTCCTCTGTGACAATGAGAGTGCCATCAAAATTGCTCACAACCCAGTTCAGCACTCAAAGACAAAGCACATTCAAATTCGTCATCATTTTCTTCGTGACCATGTGTTGAAGGGCGACATCTCCATCGAGCATGTGAAGACTGAAGAATAGCTAGCTGATATCTTCACCAAGCCCTTGGATGAGAAGAGATTTAGCAAGTTGCGGTGTGAGCTAAATATCTTAGAATCTTCGAATGTTCTTTGAAAAGGACACACATCCTAACCCTTATGTGGAATTGGTGACTTAGATGTGCAACACATGAAGAAACGTTTTTCTTCAATCAATGAAGAGTAACACTCTAAGTGTGAAGAAATTAATGAAGAATTTGATTCTCAGAACCCTACGACAATTGTACGCGGTGTCTGAAATCATCATTCTTATACGGTGGGTCACGCCACCACAAAAAGTTGAAAATCTTGAATTTGAGTTTTTCCTCATTTTTGAAATTCTTCAGTTTTTCAAATTCTTCAACTTTGCAAAATCTTCACTGTTTCCGTCGTTTTTCTTCATTTATGGCTATGAGTTATGTCCTCTACAGCATTCACTTATGGCTATTTCTTCAAGTTGCATTTTCTGCTAAGTGAATGTGATCGGACCCTTCCCCCTCTATGCTATACTCAATCCAATCTATTCACAAATTCTTCATGTGCATTCTATTTGAAACCCGTTCAAAGTCTTCACTGTGTCCTTGTCAGCTGAAGAAATTGCGAACGAAACTTTAAAACAAATCTTATCCAGATTTTCGGTTTTACCGCTCAAACCGTTCCGCATCCCACGATGCATTATTATAATCACCCATGATCTTACATGATCTCATCTGCACAGTACGTGGGTGACACATGTCGCGTGAAGGAGAAAGGGCAGGGGCATGTTCGTCCCAAAATCTTCGGGTGAACAATTTTTACCGTGGCTATAAATACCCCTCTCCCCTTCCTCACTTCATTTACTCCGCTCGGTCGCTGTCTCTCGCTCGAGCTCCTCAAACCCTAGCGCTGCCGCTACTCCATCGTCGCCGGTGAGGAAGAGCTTCACTGCCTCGACCTCGTCGCCGTCGTACTCGCGCCGGCTGCGGAAATCTTCACTCCGTCGCCGCCGTAGCTGTCTCCCTCTGCCAAGTTAGGGCGTGGGAGATCGAACCGGACGAACTTCACATCTGTTCATCTCAGTTCGTCGTGTTCTTCAGTTCGGGTAAATAAAAGTTACTTTTATTACTCACTTTGATTCTCAAGTTTTCCTGAAAATCTTCAAAGGTGTTTAATTCTTCAAATCTTCACACATATGAACACCTCACACACTGTATGCTCTTGATCCATCTCTCTAAGCACTCATTTTCTTCAAGATTCCTCAATTGTGCAGATTTTCGATCTGTACAACTCTGGAACCGAAGACAAGAACGCTTAGTGAAATTCCTCAAGGCTCAACTGGTCAAATTCCACAAAACTTGTCTTTTCGAAAAATCTTTTGAGAACGCATATGACCTCTCCAAATTCCTCGCACCTACACTCTGTTCACAGGTACTCATGTCCGCTGCTGAATCACTGGGTTCTCATCAACTTAACTCATTTGCAGCGTTCCTCGAAGAAAAATTGCATACTTCTTCAGAGTGTTCAATTGTTCAAATTCCTCATCTGAAGAATATGTCTGAAGGAAAAAGACCGCGGAAAGGAGGAAAGAAACCTGAGGTCATGACTGCTTTCGAGATCCCTGATGAAATATACAAGGATTATTGCACACCTGATGAAGCCAAGTTTGGCAAAGAGAACAAAAATCAGCGCAAAGTGCGCATCCAGAGGATTGAACGAAGATGGGCACGTGAATGGAGGGAATATCGATATGTTACTCCTAAGTACATGAAGAAATTCGCCTTAAATCCTCCATGCCCAAGAGCTCCATTGGCACTTGGCCAAGTAGCCGATCCCACCAGCATTAAGCATGGTGAGGACTTCCCTGAAGAATGGGCTAGGCGCCAAGCAAAATTGGCAAGACAAGCCAAGGAGGCAGTGAGGAAATTCAATGAGGATTCTGCCGCTGCTGCTGCTGCTGAGACCTCGGTCAAACCAAGGAAATCAATGCCAAAGAAGCCTGCTCAGAAGCCAAGTGCTTCACCTTCAGCGCCCTCACGGCCAAGTTCCTCAGCTGCGCCCTCACGGCAAATTCCTCAGACTGCTACTGCTCCACCAAAGTCCTCAGCAGCTCCCTCAAAGTCCTCAACTCCTGTGCATCTGGCTACATGCCAAAGGACTCAGGGTTTCTCAATTGCTTCTGGTGTCTCAGCAAGTTCCTCAGCTGCACCAATGTCCTCATTGGGCCCCTCACTATTGAAGACAAAAGCAACAGCTGGACGCGGTCCTCGGCCAAGTCCAAGGAAGAAACAGGTTGCATTCCATGTGCCATCTGATGATGAAGCTTCTGATGAAGAACTTGCAGAAATCATCAGAGACAGACAAGTAAAGGCCGCTAGAGCCAAAGGCACATCTGTGCCACTGCTTTTGGATCCAAAGAAAATCCTCGACTACATTGACTTATGGCACCAGGATCCAAACACTCCAATGCCTGATCTGCCGCTGACTCCCGGTCAAAGTCACATGCTGACCCATTTCATCTCTCAAGAGAAATAGAAGTTTAAAAAGGCTCGTGAGATAAAGAGAGCTCAAGCTAGAAAGGAGAAGCTTCTGAAGAAGAATGTTGTCAGACTGACACCTGAAGAACTTCTCAAGGCTCAATCTGAAATCCAAGCCCTCGGCAAGGACTTCGATGCATACAATGCTGATTGGCAAGGAGTCAAAGTGAGATTCGTCAACCTGACAAAGAAAATGTCAACTGTTGCAGCCCCATCACAACAAGAAAATCCTCAGGCTGCAGACTCTGCTCAGCTTGCTGAAGAACATGCCAGCACCGCTGATGACTTTCAGCCTGCTGATGAAAACACAAGTTCCAGGGCTGATGACTTCATCCCAGCCGCTAAAGAAATTGCCAGCGCATCCACTAGTGGTGCGCCTGAAGAATCTGAAGAAATCAGGGCAACTGCATCAGTTGCGCCTGAAGAAAATCAACCACAGTCCTCAGCTCCTCCCGCGCCAACACCAACTCCAATTCTTCCTTATGCCTATGAAGTGAAGAAGACCAAGGCTGCAGAGCGAGCTGCAGTGAAGAAAAGGAAGGCATCAGCTGCGTCAAATTCCTCGGCTGCGAAGAAAATGAAGCCAATGACCAGCTCTCTTGAAAATCCTATTGATGCCGTTCCGATTTCCTCCATGTCATCAAAGGAAATTGTTCCTTATGGAGAAGACTACAAGATCCCAAGCGGATCTGATGAAGAAAATCATTCTGCTGCTACGTCAGAGCAGTTTGATGAAGAAATTGAAGTGGAAGCATTCCCTTCAACGCCAGTCATTTTCTCACCTATGCCTCAGTTCACAGCTGAAGAGGCTGGTGTTGAGGAAATTGAAAAAGAAGATGAAGATGTGGATATTGGATGCACTACACCAGTAATGAATGATGACTTTTGGGAAAGTCAGCATCCAAATACTCCTCTCTTCACTCCTATTCAACAGATTCCTCAGTCCCCGGCTACAACTGTTCAAATGGGCTCTGAAGAAACTCATCCCACTTCATCTGTTCATGAAGAAATTCCAGCCGCTAGTGCTGAAGAACCTGCTGCTATTGATCCTCAAGTTGCACAAGAAGAGGAACTAGAAATTCCTCAGCCTGCAGTACCTGAGCTCGCGATTCCTGAGGTTGTGCTGCAAATCACTGACACTCCTCTGCCCAAACCGAAGAATCCGTTCTCAAGCAAGCAAAAATTCAAGGCTGAAGACTTCTTTTCTGAGCATGTGTTCTTCACTGATTATAATCCATATGACTCTGCTCGCATAAGGAAGAGGCGTTTCTGGACTGCTACTCAAGCCAACTTCTATTCCTCGGTGCTCTTTGACAAGGACAAAATCTTCGATCATGAACATATTCCTCATGTGGATATGGAATCTCTGCCGTGCTTCGAGCCAGTCCTCAGTGTTATTCATGATGCTGGACTACTGAACTTCTGCACTGATATCTGTGATTGGAATGAAGAACTCATTCTTTAATTCTACGCCACACTGCATATCACCGGAGATGCTGAAGATGTCAATTCATGGGTGCTGGATTGGATGACCGAAAACACTCACTACAAGGCACCAGCAACTGAATTGCTTCGTGTCCTTCCTCTTGATCCTCCCCATGACAGTGCACGTTGCATCTACAATGACCCTGAACTGACAAATCATTATATGCAAGTGCTCATGAAGCCTTTGAAGCCAGGGAAGGCCCCACGAACCAAATTCCTCGTCAAGGAATTGCTATATGTGCCTCGGACTGTCTATCGAATCTTGACGAAGACAATGAGTCCTATCAAAGGCCACGACTCAAACGATGAAGATGTCGTTGGCATCATGAAGAACATGCTTTTCAACATCATTCATGGCGTTCCCGTCAACTTCCATGATTTCTTCATGAGGACTCTGGCTAATGTTGCAATGTCACCTTTTGAGCTGAAGCCCTATGCGCCTTGGATTATGAGATTCATAAGGACAAGATCTTCACTGAATTACAAGGCTGACACTCTGAACCATGGTAGCTACTTGCCTCCCATTGAAGTCCTCAAGCGACCAGTTTCGTCATCTGATGATAAAGGCAAGGCAGCTGCTGTGATCGATGAAGGCACTCGTCCATTGGATGGTCAATTTCGTCTGGCTACATCTTACTCTACCAATGACGATTCTGACACACATGACACTGCCGCAAATACCTCAGCGAAGCAAAAGCCTCAAGCCATAGCACCCAGGGTGATGACTGACCCTGAGTTACTGTAAGTGCATCTAGTGCCCCTTAGTGATTTTGGTGTATTGAAGACTTATAGGTTAAGTAACTGATGCGTTTGTGAGTGTACACAGGTCTATAAGTCTATGAGGTGTTTGATATTTACAGAGAAAGTCGACCCCTAAAAATGAAGTTCTTCGACTAAAGACATTGATATTCTGAAGACTTTCTGAAGACTTTGAAAGTGAAGAAATTGGTGTGACCTTGAAGACTTGGTATTCACTTGAGGAACATGAAGCGTGAAGACTTTTGTTTTCGTAGTTTCATTTTCTCTTTCTTGAGTCATAGGAAACACCATACTGTTAAAGGGGGTCGAGGAAATACTAAGGAAAAATTTCCATGTGATGCTCAACTCAAAATCCTACACCTACCAATCCCTTCGAGTGAAGCCATTGGAAATCTCATACAGTTCAGTCAAATTCTTCAGTGACAGAGACGCAGTTCTTCTGGTCACTGATGACTTTGCCCAGACTGAGGAGTTAGGAATTCGCTAGTGCGAATTGCCTACACAGTGAGGAACATGATAGCCCTGAGGAATTTGAGAGTCAAATTTCCGACCGTTGCTGTGCTGCGCGCCAGCTGTCCAAAATATCCTGTCCACCTAACGGTCATATCATTGAAGGGCATTTATGTCTTATCATGTCGGGCCGCTCCCTAGGCTATAAATAGCCGCCCCCCACAACCACTAGCTGGTTGGCTGCTCCGAGAGAATTTGACACTTGTCATTTGAGAGCAACCCATCCTCCGAGGACTTTGAGCGAAAATCATCAAGTGAGGAAAATCCAAAACCAAACCCCCACAAACCCAAAGTGATTGAGCATCACTGAAGAAATTGATCATGCGTGGATCCGACGCTTATTACCTTTGAAGACTGTCTTCTTCCAGACGGTTAGGCGTCAAGGTCTAGAGCATCCAAGAGGAATTGTGGATCGCCGAGTGACCAAGTCTGTGAAGGTTTGGAAGTCAACTGAAGACTTACCACGAGTAATTGGACGAGGCCTGCGTGGTCTTAGTTCAAGGAGAATACGGTGAGGACTGGGTGTCCTGAGTTGCGGCTCAGAGACTGGGTGTCCGGGACTGTGTGTCCTCGAGTTTAAATACTCAGCCACTCCAACCAGACGTACAACTGAGACAGCAGTTGGAACTGGTTTACCAAATCATTGTCTTCACCAACTGACTGGTTCTATTTCCTCAACTCTTTCATTTCCTCATTACTGTGTTGAATGTTGTTCATATCTGTGCTTGAAGACTTTGACTGAAGACTTTCACAAATTCCTCAGTTCAATTTCTTCAGTCTGTCTGTCTTCATCTTGGTATCCTGTGTTTACGCTTTCTGTACTCTGTGCTAGTCTTCATTTCATCATGATGACTATGTTTGTATCCTGTTATGATTACTTCTGAGTACTTATTCCGCTGCAAGTAGTTCTTCGCTAAGGAATTTCCTCACCAGCAAATACCTCAGTGAAGAATTCATAAAAATCGCCTATTCACCCCCCCTCTAGTCGATATAACGCACTTTCAATTGGTATCAAAGCAAGGTACTCCCTTGTTCTGTGTGATTTTGGTTTAACCGCCTGGAGTTTTAGTTATGTCGACCGCAGGTATGATCAAGGTCTCGGCTGGGTGTCCTACCTTTGATGGAACTGACTACCCCTACTGGAAGAACAAAATGCGAATGCATCTTGAGGCAATTGATAATGATCTCTGGTATGTTGTGGAAAATGGTGTCCCCACTGTCACTCCCTCACTGAACGCTACCGATGTGAAGAGATTCAAACAACTCGATTCTCAAGCGAAGAATATCATATGTGGCCATATGAGCAAAGGACAGTATGGAAGAGTGAGTGCTTTGGAAACTGCTAAGCTTATCTGGGATAGGCTGTCCAAAGTAAATGAAGGAGTCTCAACTCAGCGTGACTCTCGAGTCGATGTTCTTCGGAATCTCTTCAACTGCTTCAAAAGACTCGACAATGAGAATGTCCAACAAACCTTTGATCGCCTCACTGACATCTCAAATGAGCTTCAAGCCCTCGGTGCCACTGACATCACTGATCATGAAGTTGTGAAGAAACTGTTGAGATCGCTTGATTCCTCATTTGATACTCTGGGACTGATGATACAAGAACGTGCTGACTACAAGTCGCTTGATCTTGCTGATATCCTCGAAAGGCTAAACACTCACGAGTTTCAGCTTGCTGAAAAGAGAGATCTCTATGGCTCAAACTATGGCAAACCACGTGCCCTGAAGGCCAAGGTTGTGTCTGACTCTGAATATGAGGATGCTGGTAGTAGCCTTGGTGATCCTGAAGAACTGAGCCAGGATCTAGCACTGCTTGTGAAGAAATTCCAGAAGTTCACAAGACGTGGTCGCTTTGGAAAATCCTCAAGAGGAAATGATTCCTCATCCAGTGACTACAAGAGAAGACTTTGCCACAAATGCAAGAAGCCTGGTCACTATATTCAAGATTGTCCTCAGTGGGAAAAGGAAATGAAGAAGAAGAAATACAAGGATTACAGTTCTGATGATGCGAAGAAGAAGAAGAAATTGTCAAAATCTTCGTCATCAAAATCTTCGAAGTCTTCATCTCACAAGAAGGGCAGCTCCAAGAAGGCTCGGGCATTCATTGGCAAGGAAATGGACTCTGAAGCTGAATCTGAGGAAAATGATGAAGAGGAGGAGTCTGAAGAATCTGAGTCTGGTGTTGCGAGTCTGGCTGTTGCTACTGCCTTCGTCAGCAAGTCCATCTTCAACACTGAAGAAACTGACACCACCGACAAGCCTGATGAAGATAATGATGGCTACGCTCCCACCTATTGCTTCATGGCAAAAGGAGCTAAGGTACTCAAATACAACTCCTCTGACTCTAGTGAAAATGAATCTGATGAGGATCTCAAGCCCAGCTACTCTAAACTTGCTAAAATTGCTGTGAAACAACAACGGGCTCTTGAAAAGATTCAAAACATGCTAGATAAAAGTGATGATATGTTGGGTGAAGAAATGGATCGCACTAAAGCCTTGACCGAAAATCTTCAGAGACTTCAGTCTAGGTATGATACCTTCAAGGTCATCATAACTCTCTCTTGTCTGATCATGAGAAACTTTCTTATGAATTTTTCAAGAAAAGCAAGATCACGAGAAGCTTTCTCTTGAATCTCTTCAAAGAAAGGAAGATCTTGAAAAGCTAAGAGTGTGTTATGAAGATCTTCAGAAGGAGCGCAATTCATTACTAGCTCAACAAATCAGCGCTTCTCAGGAAGAATTTGTTCCTCCATGCTTAAAGTGCATTGAACGTGAATCTGCTAATTCTTCATCTGAATGTTCAAATGCTTCAAATGTTACAAATTCTTCATCTGCCTCTGCTATCACTAATTCCTCATATGAGGACATTGCTAGTATCACTGACAATGCAGGGCTGAAGGAATTGTACATGACAGGCATGTACAAAAGCCTCAAAGGGCATCAGACACTTTGTGATGTGCTCAAAAAGCAGATCCTCAACAGAAACCCTAGAAAAGAGGGCATTGCCTTTGAGAGGAAACTCAATGCTGATGGAACATATTGGAAGCCTGAGTAGTACCCCAAAACATCAGGGGTTGCTGCAAAGGGACCTCCAGTTGATCCATCTAACTTATCTGGCTTTACATGTGAATCTCCTCATTCTTCTGATGAGTCATTTGACTCCAACTATAAACTGTTCAAAAATCAGAATGGTGAAGTATTTGCTAGATATGTTGGCACTAACTGCAGGAACGGCTCCCCTATGAAGAAAATATGGGTTCCCAAAAGCTGTGTTGAAAGTCTTCAGGTGAATGTCCTCATGACACCACCTGTGAAGAACCGGAACCCCAGATCAAATTCTTCATATGGACCAAGTTCTTCATATGGATCAAATTCCTCAACTAGATCAAAGTCCTCATATGATTATCATCATGCTAACAACTCTGTCTCGCAGGGTAGAGCTAAGGGCTATGAATATGTGCATTATTCTTCAAACCATTATGTTCATAAGTCCTCGAAGAATTACTCTGCTTATTCATATGCTTACCCTAACCCCTCTTATGTGAAGCGAAATGGTTTGGCTTCTTTGCCACCTTTCTCACATGGTGCTCGCAGGATGATGAACTCTTTGCCACCCCTCCAGATGTGGGTGGTGAAGAAAAAGAACTAATCTCTACTGCAGGGTCAGGTCTCCAGACGTGCTCTAACGTCTAAAGAATTTGCTGGGGACCTGACAAAAATGCCTGAAAGGACGCAGGCGAATCATGATGAAATGAACTTTCATTTCACACGTCCAGATACTGCTATATCTGTTTACTGCTTGATGAAATTCATCTGATGAACTTGATATCATATTCTTCACTGATGAAGCATATGAGATTGTAAGCTACACTAATTCATCTGCAGGATGATCAACCCAAAACCACTGAATGGGTCCTCGATAGTGGATGTACAAATCACATGACTGGTGACAAGAATCTATTGATTGATGCTCCCTTATCACCGTCACCTCTGAAGCATATCATCTTTGCTGACAAAGGCAAAAGTCAGGTATTGGGTCTTGGTAAGGTTGCTATCTCTAAGGATAAGCACATGGACAAAGTCATGCTTGTTGAGTCCTTAGGATACATCTCATGTCAGTCTCAATGCTTTGTGATCTTGATATGGTTGTTGTCTTTGGCAAATATCGCTGTGTTGTGATTATGGAAGCTGACAATTCCAAAGTCTTTGAAGGCTTTAGGAGAGGAGATCTGTATATTGTTGATTTCTCTACAGGACCACAACCAGCCGTATGTCTACTTGCAAAAGCTTCAGAAGGCTGGCTATGGCATCGACGACTTGGTCATGCAGGCATGAGGAATTTGAACACTCTTGCGAAGAAGAAGCATGTCATTGGCATTGAGAATGTCAAATTCCTCAAGGATCACTTATGCGGAGCCTGTGAGGCTGGGAAAATGACCAAGGCCAAGCATCCAACGAAGACTATCATGACCACTACCCATCCATTCGAACTACTTCACATGGACCTCTTTGGACCTAATCATTATTCAGCAGTCACTAATGATGCATCTCTATATGGTTTTGTCATTGTTGATGATTATTCTCGATATACATGGGTACACATTGTTACTTACAAACATGAAGTGCAGGAAGTCTTCAAACGATTTTCCTCGAGGGCTTCAACCAACTTTGGTGTGAAGATCAAGCATATCAGAAGTGACAATGGAACTGAGTTCGAGAATTCTGGTCTTGATGCCTATCTTGATGAACTTGGTATTACTCATGAGTTATCTGCTGCCTATACTCCTCAGCAGAATGGCGTCGTGGAGCGCAAGAACAGAACTCTTGTTGAGATGGCTCGCACTATGCTTGATGAGTACAAAACGCCTCAGCATTTTTGGATTGATGCAATTGATACTGCTTGCCACATCATCAACAGAGTATATCTTCACAAATTCTTCAAGAAGACTGCCTATGAACTCCTCACTGACAAGAAACCCAATGTGAGTTATTTCAAAGTCTTCGGTGCTAAATGTTGGATTAGAGATCCTCACCACAACTCTAAATTTGCACCGAAAGCACATGAAGGTTTTATGCTTGGTTACGGAAAGGACTCGCACACCTACAGAGTCTTCAACATTGTTCTTCACAAGATTGTTGACACTGTAGATGTGCGGTTCGATGAAACTAATGGCTCGCAACGAGAGCACCTACCTTCTATGTTAGATGAACCAGCACCTGAAGATGCTATCAAGCTCAAGGCAACTGAGGATGTCATTCCGACTGAAGAATCTGCTGAAGAATTCATTCCGGTTCATGAAGAACGTCGAGCTGATGCACCCGAAGAACATGATGAGGAAAATGGTGCTGAAGAAAATGCTGATCAAAATCTTTAGCGACAACCAACTCATCCACGCGTTGCAAAAGAAGTGCAAGTGGAGAAGATCATCGATGACATTAGCGCACTAGGTCCTCTCACACGCTCAAAAGCATCACATTTATCTAACTTTTGTGGGCACTATGCTTTTGTCTCTATCACAGAGCCCACTAAGGTAGATGAAGCATTTCTGGAGCCAGAGTGGATTCAGGCTATGCAAGAAGAATTACATCAGTTCGAGCTGAACAATGTCTGGGAATTGGTCAATCGCCCAGATCCTCGCAAGCATAATATCATTGGCACAAAGTGGATCTACCGCAACAAGCAAGATGAAAATGGCCTTGTGGTGAGGAATAAGGCACGACTAGTAGCTCAAGGCTACACACAGGTTGAAGGAATTGATTTCGATGAAACTTTTGCACCTGTTGCTAGACTTGTGGCTATTCACATTTTACTTGCCTATGCTAACCATCATGATATCATCTTATATCAAATGGATGTGAAAACTGCATTCCTCAATGGTAAGCTTGAGGAAGAAGTATATGTTGCTCAACCCCCAGGTTTTGAAGATCCCAAGAATCCTGACAAAGTCTTCAGACTCAATAAGGCCCTCTATGGCCTCAAGCAAGCCCCTCGGGCGTGGTATGATACATTGAAGGAATTCTTCGTGAAGAATGGCTTCACACCCGGTTCACTCGACCCTACTCTTTTTACTAAATCATATGATGGTGAACTGTTTGTGTGCCAAATATATGTTGATGATATAATCTTTGGCTGTACTAACCAACGTTATAGTGATGAATTTGCCTATATGATGAGTGAAGAATATCAAATGTCTATGATGGGAGAGTTGAAATTCTTCTTAGGTCTTCAAATTTGTCAGCAGCGCAATGGCATATTCATATCTCAGGAGAAATACCTCCAAGATGTACTGAGGAAATTCGGCATGCAAGATTGCAAAGGCGTCAAAATTCCTATGCCCACAAATGGCCATCTATGCACTAATGAAAATGGTATTGACTTCGATCACAAGGTATACCGCTCCATGATTGGTTCTTTATTGTACTTATGTGCATCTAGGCCAGATATAATGCTTAGTGTTTGCATGTGTGCCCGATTTCAAGCTGCACCGAATGAATCACACCATAAGGCTGTGAAGCATATTCTTCGATATCTAGCTCACACACCAACACTAGGATTATGGTACCCCAAGGGCTCTGCTTTTGATCTCATTGGATATTCTGACTCTGACTATGCTGGTGATCGTGTGGACCGCAAGTCAACATCTGGCACTTGTCATTTCCTTGGACGATCTTTGGTCTGTTGGTCCTCGAAGAAACAGAACTGCGTATCACTGTCTACTGCTGAAGCTGAATACATTGCTGCTGGCTCTTGCTGTGCTCAACTGCTTTGGATGAAGCAAACCCTCAAGGACTATGGCGTCAACGTGAAGAATGTGCCTCTCCTCCGCAACAATGAGAGTGCCATCAAGATTGCTCACAACCCAGTTCAGCACTCGAAGACTAAGCACATCCAGATTCGTCATCATTTTCTTCGTGATCATGTGTGAAGGGCGACATCTCCATCGAGCATGTGAAGACTGAAGAACAGCTAGCTGATATCTTCACCAAGCCCTTGGATGAGAAGAGATTTAGCAAGTTGCGGTGTGAGCTAAATATCTTAGAATCTTCGAATGTTCTTTGAAAAGAACACACATCCTAACCCTTATGCAGAATTGATGACTTAGATGTGCAACACATGAAGAAACGTTTTTCTTCAATCAATGAAGAATAACACTCTAAGTGTGAAGAAATTAATGAAGAATTTGATTCTCAGAACCCTACGACAATTGTACGCGGTGTATGAAATCATCATTCTTATACGGTGGGTCACGCCACCACAAAAGTTGAAAATCTTCAATTTGAGTTTTTCCTCATTCTTGAAATTCTTCAGTTTTTCAAATTCTTCAACTTTGCAAAATCGTCACTGCTTCCGTCGTTTTTCTTCATTGGCTATATATATATATGTAAGTTTAAGTCCTCTACAGCATTCACTTATTGCTATTTCTTCAAGTTGCGATTTCCGCTAAGTGAATGTGATCGGACCCTTCCCCCTCTATGCTATACTCAATCCAATCTATTCACAAATTCTTCATGTGTGTTCTGATTGAAACTCGTTCAAAATCTTCACTATGTCCTTGTCAGCTGAAGAAACTGTGAACGAAATTTTAAAACAAATCTTATCCAGATTTTCGGTTTTACCGCTCAAACCGTTCCACATCCCATGATGCATTATTTTATTCACCCACGATCTTACACGATCTCATCTGCACAGTCCGTGGGTGACACATGTCGCGTGAAGAAGAAAGGGCAGGGGCATGTTCATCCCAAAATCTTCGGGCGAACAGTTTTTTTTCGTGGCTATAAATACCCCTCTCCCTTCCTTACTTCATTTACTCCGCTCGGTCGCTGTCTCTCGCTCGAGCTCTCCTCAAACCCTAGCGCCGCCGCTATTCCATCGCCGTCGGTGTGGAAGAGCTTCACTGCCTCGACCTCGTCGCCGCTGCGGAAATCTTCACTCCGCCGCCGTTGTAGCTGTCTCCCTTTGCCAAGTTAGGGCATGGGAGATCTAACGTGACGAACTTCACCATGGTTCATCTCTGTTCGTCGTGTTCTTCAGTTCGGGTAATTAAAAGTCACTTTTATTACTCAATTTGATTCTCAAACTTTTCTGAAAATCTTCAAAGGTGTTTTTAATTCTTCAAATCGTCACATGTGAACACCTCACACACTGTATGCTCTTGATCCATCTCTCTAAGCACTCATTTCTTCAAGATTCCTCAATTGTGCGGATTTTCGATCTGTACAACTCTGGAACCTAAGACAAGAACGCTTAGTGAAATTCCTCAAGGCTCAACTGGTCAAATTCCTCAAAACTTGTCTTTTAGAAAAACCTTCTGAGAACGCATATGACCTCTCCAAATTCCTCGCACCTACACTCTGTTCACAGGTACTCATGTCCGCTGCTGAATCACTAGGTTCTCATCAACTTAACTCATTTGCAGCGTTCCTCGAAGAAAAACTGCATACTTCTTCCGAGTGTTCAATTGTTCAAATTCCTCATCTGAAGAAAATGGTAGAACGAAAGAGACCGCAGAAAGGAGGAAAGAAACCGGAGGTCATGACTGCCTTCGAGATCCCTGATGAAATATACAAGGATTATTGCACACCTGATGAAGCCAAGTTTGGCAAAGAGAACAAAAATCAGCGCAAAGTGCGCATTCAGAGGATAGAACGAAGATGGGCACGAGAATGGAGGGAATATCGCTATGTTACTCCAAAGTACATGAAGAAATTCGCCTTAAACCCTCCATGCCGAAGAGCTCCATTGGCACCTGGCCAAGTCGCTGATCCCACCAGCATCAAGCGTGGTGAGGACTTTCCTGAAGAATGGTCTAGGCGTCAAGCAAAACTGGCAAGACAAGCCAAGGAGGCAGTGAGGAAATTCAATGAGGATTCTGCTGCTGCTGCTGCCACTGAGACCTCGGTCAAGCCGAGGAAATCAATGCCGAAGAAGCCTGCTCGCAAGCCAAGTGCTTCACCATCAGCGCCCTCACGGCCAAGTTCCTCAGCCGCGCCCTCACGGCAAATTCCTCAGACTACTGCTGCTCCACCAATGTCCTCAGCAGCTCCCTCCAAGTCCTCAACTCTTGTGCATATGGCTACATGTCAAAGGACTCAGGGTTTCTCGATTGCTTCTGGTGTCTCAGCAAGTTCCTCAGCTGCACCAATGTCCTCATCAGGCCCCACTCTGCTGAAGACAAAAGCAACAGCTGGACGCGGTCCTCGGCCAAGTCCAAGAAAGAAACAGGTTGCTTTCCACGTGCCCTCTGATGACGAGGCTTCTGATGAAGAACTTGCAGAAATCATCAGAGACAGACAAGCAAAGGCCGCTAGAGCCAAAGGAACACCTGTGCCTCTACTTTTGGATCCGAAGAAGATCCTTGACTTCATCGACTTATGGCATCAGGATCCAAACACTCCAATGCCTGATCTGCCTCTGACTCCTGGTCAAAGTCATATGCTGACCCATTTCATCACTGAAGAGAAATGGAAATTTGAAAAGGCTCGTGAGATCAAGAGAGCACAAGCTAGAAAGGAGAAGCTTCTGAAGAAGAACATCATCAGACTGACTCCTGAAGAACTTCACAAGGCTCAATCTGAGATTCAAGCCCTCAGCAAGGATTTCGATGCATACAATGCTGATTGGCAAGGAGCCAAAGTGAGATTCGTCAATTTGACAAAGAAAATGACAACTGTTGCAGCCCCATCGCAACAAGAAAATCCTCAGGCTACAGACTCTGCTCAGCCTGCTGAAGAACATGCCAGCACTGCTGATGACTTTCAGCCTGCTGATGAGAATACAAGTTCCAGGGCTGATGACTCCATTCCAGCCGCTGAAGAAATTCCCAGGGCATCCACTAGTGGTGCGCCTGAAGAAACTGAAGAGAGCAGGGCAACTACACCTGTTGCTCCTGAAGAAACTGAACCACAGTCCTCAGCTCCTCCTTCGCCAACACCAACTCCAATTCTTCCTTCTGCCTATGAAGTGAAGAAGACCAAGGCTGCAGAGCGAGCTGCAGTGAAGAAAAGGAAGGCATCAGCTGCGTCAAATTCTTCGGCTGCGAAGAAAATGAAGCCAATGACCAACTCGCTTGAAAATCCTATTGACGCCGTTCCGATTTCCTCCATGTCATCAAAGGAAATTGTTCCTTATGGAGAAGACTACAAGATCCCAAGCGGATCTGATGAAGAAACTCATTCTGTTGCTACCTCAGAACAGTTTGATGAAGAAATTGAAGTGGAAGCATTCCCTTCAACGCCAGTCGTTTCCTCACCTATGCCTCAGTTCACAACTGAAGAGGCTGGCGTTGAGGAAATTGAAAAAGAAGAAGAAGACGTGGATATTGGATGCACTACACCAGTGATGAACGATGACTTTTGGGAAAGTCAGCATCCCAATACTCCTCTCTTCACCCCCATTCAACAAATTCCTCAGTCCCCGGCTACAACTGTTCAAATGGGCTCTGAACAAACTCATCCCACATCATCTGTTCATGAAGAAATTCCAGCCGCTAGTGCTGAAGAACCTGCTGTTGATCCTCAAGTAGCACAAGAAGAGGAACCAGAAATTCCTCAGCCTGAAGCACCCGAGATCGCGATTCCTGAGGTTGTGCTGCAAATCACTGACACCCCTCTGCCCAAACCAAAGAATCCGCTCTCGAGCAAGCAAAAATTCAAGGCTGAAGACTTCTTTTCTGAGCATGTGTTCTTCACTGATTACAATCCATATGACTCTGCTCGCATAAGGAAAAGACGTTTCTGGACTGCTACTCAAGCCAACTTCTATTCCTCAGTGCTCTTTGATAAGGACAAAATCTTCGATCATGAGCATATTCCTCATGTGGATATGGAATCTCTGCCGTGCTTCGAGCCAGTTCTCCGAGTTATTCACGATGCAGGACTACTGAATTTCTGCACTGATATCTGTGATTGGAATGAAGAACTCATTCTTCAGTTCTATGCCACTTTGCATATCACCGGAGATGCTAAAGATGTCAATTCATGGGTGCTGGATTGGATGACAGAAAACACTCACTACAAGGCACAACAACTGAATTGCTTCGTGTCCTTCCTCTTGATCCTCCCCATGACAGTGCACGTTGCATCTACAATGACCGCGAACTGACAGATCATTATATGCAAGTGCTTATGAAGCCTTTGAAGCCAGGGCAGGCCCCTCGAACCAAATTCCTTGTCAAGGAATTGCTGTATGTGCCTCGGACTGTCTATCGAATCCTGACGAAGACAATGAGTCCTATCAAAGGCCACGACTCAAATGATGAAGATGTCGTTGGCATCATGAAGAACATGCTTTTCAACATCATTCATGGCGTTCCCGTCAACTTCCATGATTTCTTCATGAGGACTCTGGCTAATGTTGCAATGTCACCTTTTGAGCTGAAGCCCTATGCGCCTTGGATTATGAGATTCATAAGGGCAAGATCTTCACTGAATTACAAGGCTGACACTCTGAACCATGGTAGCTACTTGCCGCCCATTGAAGTCCTCAAGCGACCAATTTCATCATCTGATGATAAGGGCAAGGCCGCTGCTGTGATCGATGAAGGCACTCGTCCATTGGATGGTCAATTCCATCTAGCTACATCTTACTCCACCAATGACGATTCTGCAACACATGACACTGCCGCAAATACCTCAGCTAAGCAAAATCCTCAAGCCACAGCACCCAGGGTGATGACTGACCGTGAGTTACTCCTCAATCTTCATCAGAAGGTTGATCGCAATCACAAATGGGTGAAGCGTCAATTTGCTGCAATTCTTCACAACATGACCTCAACCCATAATGTAGTGAAGAAAAATCAGTATCACCTTCATGAAACCCTCAACCGCACCTGGGCTGTTCTTACTCATGTATATTCCACGGAAGAACTGAAGACTATGGGTCTCCAGGAAGCATTTGACTGGTCTCCACCACCTCCGAAGAAATTCAAGAGAGTCAAAGTTCCTGATCTGGTGGCCAACTCTTATTCTTCATCGCGTGAAACTGATGAACATGAAGATTTGAACGACACTGCGGCAGGCCCTACTTCAACGAACAACCCCGACAACGCTGGCGCTCCTCCATCGACATGAAATTCTTCAGGGGCGTTAGTCCTCAGTTTCGATCCTTTTGGTCATTTGATGACAAAGGGGGAGAAATCTGAGTTAGTCTTCAAGCGGGTTTATATTATGGGCGTTTTGTTAAGTTACAACTCTCGTTCTTCTGAAACTTTTTATTGGATCGAGTTGTAATCTTAAATCCGATGGTGCCTTGATACTTTTGGTCGTGCTCTGATGCTTTTGATGCACTGAGCTCTGATACTTTTGATATGCTATTCTGCATGCTTATTCCTCGTTAATATTATTGCACGCATGCTGAATCTCATCAGGCACCATATTTCATCATGCATTTCAAATTATTCATATTATATATGAAATGCATGTATGAATTACAAGATATAGGGGGAGATCTCCATGATTCAATTCTTCAAATGTGCATTGCCTCAAAAGCAAATTCCTCACTATGCACATGTTCAGGGGGAGTTCTTCTATATCTTGCAATCAAATTCCTCAATATCAGTATTTACACTTCATATGTTTATCCCCGTTGAAAACTTAACCTATGTTGTCATCAATCACCAAAAAGGGGGAGATTGTAAGTGCATCTAGTGCCCCTTAGTGATTTTGGTGTATTGAAGACTTATAGGTTAAGTAACTGATGCGTTTGTGAGTGTACACAGGTCTATAAGTCTATGAGGAGTTTGATATTTACAGAGAAAATCGACCCCTAAAAATGAAGTTCTTCGACTGAAGACTTTGATATTCTGAAGACTTTCTGAAGACTTTGAAAGTGAAGAAATTGGTGTGACCTTGAAGAGTTGGTATTCACTTGAGGAACATGAAGCGTGAAGACTTTTGTTTCGTAGTTTCATTTTCTCTTTCTTGAGTCATAGGAAACACCGTACTGTTAAAGGGGGTCGAGGAAATACTAAGGAAAAATTTCGATGTGATGCTCAACTCAAAATCCTACACCTACCAATCCCTTCGAGTGAAGCCATTGGAAATCTCATACAGTTCAGTCAAATTCTTCAGTGACAGAGACGCAGTTCTTCTGGTCACTGATGACTTTGCCCTGACTGAGGAGTTAGGAATTCGCCAGTGCGAATTGCCTACACAGTGAGGAACATGATAGCCCTGAGGAATTTGAGAGTCAAATTTCCGACCGTTGCTGTGCTGCGCGCCAGCTGTCCAAAATATCCTGTCCACCTAACGGTCATATCATTGAAGGGCATTTATGTCTTATCATGTCGGGCCACTCCCTAGGCTA
>NC_041385.1:130879883-130892826 GCF_002162155.2 Triticum dicoccoides
ACTAGCTGGTTGGCTGCTCCGAGAGAACTTGACACTTGTCATTTGAGAGCAACCCATCCTCCGAGGACTTTGAGCGAAAAATCATCAAGTGAGGAAAATCCAAAACCAAACCCCCACAAACCCAAAGTGATTGAGCATCACTGAAGAAATTGATCCTGCGTGGATCCGACGCTTGTTACCTTTGAAGACTGTGCTTCTTCCAGACGGTTAGGCGTCAAGGTCTAGAGCAACCAAGAGGAATTGTGGATCGCCGAGTGACCAAGTCTGTGAAGGTTTGGAAGTCACTTGAAGATTTACCACGAGTAATTGGACGAGGCCTGCGTGGTCTTAGTTCAAGGAGAATACAGTGAGGACTGGGTGTCCTGAGTTGCGGCTCAGAGACTGGGTGTCCGGGACTGTGTGTCCTCGAGTTTAAATACTCAGCCGCTCCAACCAGACGTACAACTGAGACAGCAGTTGGAACTGGTTTACCAAATCATTGTCTTCACCAACTGACTGGTTCTATTTCCTCAACTCTTTCATTTCCTCATTACTGTGTTGAATGTTGTTCATATCTGTGCTTGAAGACTTTGACTGAAGACTTTCACAAATTCCTCAGTTCAATTTCTTCAGTCTGTCTGTCTTCATCTTGTTATCCTATGTTTACGCTTTCTGTACTCTGTCCTAGTCTTCATTTCATCATGATGACTATGTTTGTATCCTGTTATGATTACTTCTGAGTACTTATTCCGCTGCAAGTAGTTCTTCGCTAAGGAATTTCCTCACCAGCAAATTCCTCAGTGAAGAATTCATAAAAATCGCCTATTCACCCCCCTCTAGTCGATATAACGCACTTTCAGTTACTCCGCAGTCTTCATCAGAAGGTTGATCGCAATCACAAATGGGTGAAGCGTCAGTTTGCTGCAATTCCTCACAACATGACCTCAACCCATAATGCTGTGAAGAAAAATCATTATCACCTTCATGAAACCCTCAACCGCACCTGGGCTGTTCTCACTCATGTATATACCGCGGAAAAACTGAAGACTATGGGTCTCCAGGAAGCATTTGACTGGTCTGCACCACCTCCGAAGAAATTCAAGAGAGTCAAAGTTCCTGATCTGGTGGCCAGCTCTTATTCTTCATCGCGTGAAACTGATGAGCATGAAGATTTGGACAACACTGCGGCAGGCCCTAGTTCAACAAACAACCCCGACAACACTGGCGCTCCTCCATCGACTTGAAATTCTTCAGGGGCGTTAGTCCTCAGTTTTGATCCTTTTGGTCATTTGATGACAAAGGGGGAGAAATCTGAGTTAGTCTTCAAGCGGGTTTATATAATGGGCGTTTGTTAAGTTACAACTCTCGTTCTTCCGAAACTTTTTATTGGATCGAGTTGTAATCTTAAACCCGATGGTGCCCTGATACTTTTGGAAGGTGCATAGTGCTCTGATATTTTGATGCACTGTGTTCTGATACTTTTGATGTGATATTCTGCATGCTTTTTCCTCGTTAATATTATTGCACACATGCTGAATTTCATCAGGCACCATATTTCATCATGCATTTCAAATTATTCATATTATATATCAAATGCGTGTATGAATTACAAGATATAGGGGGAGATCTCCATGATTCATTTCTTCAAATGTGCATTGCCTCAAAAGCAAATTCCTCATTATGCACATATTCAGGGGGAGTTCTTCTATATCTTGCAATCAAATTCCTCAATATCAGTATTTACACTTCATATGTTTATCCCCGTTCAAAACTTAACCTATGTTGTCATCAATCACCAAAAAGGGGGAGATTGTAAGTGCATCTAGTGCCCCTTAGTGATTTTGGTGTATTGAAGACTTATAGGTTAAGGGACTGATGCGTTTGTGAGTGTACACAGGTCTATAAGTCTATGAGGAGTTTGATATTTACAGAGAAAGTCGACCCCTAAAAATGAAGTTCTTCGACTGAAGACTTTGATATTCTGAAGACTTTCTGAAGACTTTGAAAGTGAAGAAATTGGTGTGACCTTGAAGACTTGGTATTCATTTGAGGAACATGAAGCGTGAAGACTTTTGTTTTCGTAGTTTCATTTTCTCTTTCTTGAGTCATAGGAAACACCGTACTGTTAAAGGGGGTCGAGGAAATACTAAGGAAAAATTTCCATGTGATGCTCAACTCAAAATCCTACACCTACCAATCCCTTCGAGTGAAGCCATTGGAAATCTCATACAGTTCAGTCAAGTTCTTCAGTGACAGAGACGCAGTTCTTCTGGTCACTTATGACTTTGCTCTGACTAAGGAGTTAGGAATTCGCCAGTGCGAATTGCCTACACAGTGAGGAACATGATAGCCCTGAGGAATTTGAGAGTCAAATTTCCGACCGTTGCTGTGCTGCGCGCCGGCTGTCCCAAAATATCTTATCCACCTAACGGTCATATCATTGAAGGGCATTTATGTCTTATCATGTCGGGCTGCTCCCTAGGCTATAAATAGCCACCCCCTACAACCACTAGTTGGTTGGCTGCTTCGAGAGAACTTGGCACTTGTTATTTGAGAGCAACCCATCCTCCGAGGACTTTGAGCGAAAATCATCAAGTGAGGAAAATCCCAAAACCAAACCCCCACAAACCCAAAGTGATTGAGCATCACTGAAGAAATTGATCCCGGGTGGATCCGACGCTTGTTACCTTTGAAGACTGTGCTTCTTCCAGACGGTTAGGCGTCAAGGTCTAGAGCATCCAAGAGGAATTGTGGATTGCTGAGTGACCAAGTCTGTGAAGGTTTGGAAGTCACCTGAAGACTTACCACGAGTGATTGGACGAGACCTGCGTGGTCTTAGTTCAAGGAGAATACGGTGAGGACTGGGTGTCCTGAGTTGCGGCTCAGAGACTGGGTGTCCGGGACTGCGTGTCCCCGAGTTTAAATACTCAGCCGCTCCAACCAGACGTACAACTGAGATAGTAGTTGGAACTGGTTTACCAAATCATTGTCTTCACCAACTAACTGGTTCTATTTCCTCAACCCTTCCATTTCCTCATTACTGTGTTGAATGTTGTTCATATCTGTGCTTGAAGACTTTGACTGAAGACTTTCACAAATTCCTCAGTTCAATTTCTTCAGTCTGTTTGTCTTCATCTTGTTATACTGTGTTTACGCTTTCTGTACTTTGTGCTTGTCTTCATTTCATCATGATGACCATGCTTGTATCCTGTTATGTTTACCTCTGAGTACTTATTCCGCTGCAAGTAGTTCTTCGCTAAGGAATTTCCTCACCAGCAAATTCCTCAGTGAAGAATTCATAAAAATCGCCTATTCACCCCCCCTCTAGTCGATATAACGCACTTTCAGTTGTCGCAACTGGAATGCCGACAAGTGATTCGTGATGTGTGAAATCTATACTCCTAGCAACTCCGTTGCTTGGTAGTTAAATGGACAACAACCTCATTCTTAGCATGCTGATTATTGAATCATCATTCTAAGATAGATTGTGCTACCTAGTCCTTATTTCCGGTGCACTCCTTGATCAATGAGTTAGGATTGTGCCAGTCCCTTGCTCTTGTGATCATATCGTCTTGCCCTGAAAAGCAAGGTTGTTCTCGAGCTTAGTAACATATCGGTGGTTTGTGATTTTCCGAATATCTTCTCGGAAGTATCACCTGTTGGGGAACGTAGTAATTTCAAAAAAATTCCTACGCACACGCAAGATCATGGTGATGCATAGCAACGAGAGGGGAGAGTGTTGTCTACGTACCCTCGTAGACCGAAGCGGAAGCGTTGATGCAACGTAGAGGAAGTAGTCGTACGTCTTCCCGGTCCAACCGATCCAAGCACCGTTACTCCGGCACCTCCGAGTTCTTGACACATGTACAGCTCGATGATGCACCCCGGGCTCCGATCCAGCAAAGCTTCAGGGAGGAGTTCCGTCAGCATGACGGCGTGGTGACGATCTTGATGTTCAACCATTGCAGGGCTTCGCCTAAGCACCGCTACAATATGACCGAGGTGTAATATCGTGGAGGGGGGCACCGCACATGGCTAAGGAACGATCACGAAGATCAACTTGTGTGTACTAGGGTGCCCCCCTGCCCCCGTATACAAAGGAGCAAGGGGGAAGGCCGGCCGGCCCCTTGGGGCTCGCCAAGGAGGAGGAATCCTCCTCCTAGTAGGAGTAGGATTCCTCCTTTCCTACTCCTACTAGGAGGGGGAAGGAAGGGGGAGAGGGGGGAAGGAAAGGGGGGCGCCGCCCCCCCCCCTCCTAGTCCAATTCGGACCAGAGGGAGAGGGGGCGCGCGGCCCACCTTGGCCGCCCCTCTCTCTTCCCACCAAGGCCCATGTGGCCCATTAACTCTCCCGGGGGGTTCCGGTAACCCCCCCGGCACTCCGGTTTTATCCGAAATCACCCGGAACAATTTTGGTGTCCGAATATAGTCGTCTAATATATCAATATTTATGTCTCAACCATTTCGAGACTCCTCGTCATGTCCGTGATCACATCCGGGACTCCGAACAACCTTCGGTACATCAAAATACATAAACTCATAAAGAAACTGTCATCATAACTTTAAGCGTGCGGACCCTACGGTTCGAGAACAATGTAGACATGACCGAGACACGTCTCCGGTCAATAACCAATAGCGGGACCTGGATGCCCATATTGGTTCCTACATATTCTACAAAGATCTTTATCGGTCAGACCGCATAACAACATGCGTTGTTCCCTTTGTCATCGGTATGTTACTTGCCCGAGATTCGATCATCGGTATCCAATACCTAGTTCAATCTCGTTACCGGCAAGTCTCTTTACTCGTTTCGTAATACATCATCTCGCAACTAATTCATTAGTTGCAATGCTTGCAAGGCTTAAGTGATGTGCATTACCGAGAGGGCCCAGAGATACCTCTCCGACATTCGGAGTGACAAATCCTAATCTCGAAATACGCCAACCCAACAAGTACCTTTGGAGACACCTGTAGAGCACCTTTATAATCACCCAGTTACGTTGTGACGTTTGGTAGCACACAAAGTGTTCCTCCGGTAAACGGGAGTTGCATAATCTCATAGTCATAGGAACATGTATAAGTCATGAAGAAAGCAATAGCAACATACTAAACGATCAGGTGCTAAGCTAACGGAATGGGTCATGTCAATCAGATCATTCAACTAATGGTGTGATCCCGTTAATCAAATAACAACTCTTTGTCCATGGTTAGGAAACATAACCATCTTTGATTAACAAGCTAGTCAAGTAGAGGCATACTAGTGACACTCTGTTTGTCTATATATTCACACATGTATTATGTTTCCGGTTAATACAATTCTAGCATGAATAATAAACATTTATCATGATATAAGGAAATAAATAATAACTTTATTATTGCCTCTAGGGCATATTTCCTTCAGTCTCCCACTTGCACTAGAGTCAATAATCTAGATTACATAGTAATGATTCTAACACCCATGGAGTCTTGGTGCCGATCATGTTTTGCTCGTGGAAGAGGCTTAGTCAACGGGTCTGCAACATTCAGATCCGTATGTATCTTGCAAATCTCTATGTCTCCCACCTGGACTAGATCCTGGATGGAATTGAAGCGTCTCTTGATGTGCTTGGTTCTCTTGTGAAATCTGGATTCCTTCGCTAAGGCAATCGCTCCAGTATTGTCACAAAAGATTTTCATTGGACCCGATGCACTAGGTATGACACCTAGATCGGATATGAACTCCTTCATCCAGACTCCTTCATTGGCTGCTTCCGAAGCAGCTATGTATTCCGCTTCACACGTAGATCCCGCCACGACGCTTTGTTTAGAACTGCACCAACTGACAGCTCCACCGTTTAATGTAAACACGTATCCGGTTTGTGATTTAGAATCGTCCGGATCAGTGTCAAAGCTTGCATCAACGTAACCATTTACGATGAGCTCTTTGTCACCTCCATATACGAGAAACATATCCTTAGTCCTTTTCAGGTACTTCAGGATGTTCTTGACCGCTGTCCAGTGATCCACTCCTGGATTACTTTGGTACCTCCCTGCTAAACTTATAGCAAGGCACACATCAGGTCTGGTACACAGCATTGCATACATGATAGAGCCTATGGCTGAAGCATAGGGAACATCTTTCATTTTCTCTCTATCTTCTGCAGTGGTCGGGCATTGAGTCTTACTCAACTTCACACCTTGCAATACAGGCAAGAACCCTTTCTTCGCTTGATCCATTTTGAACTTCTTCAAAACTTTGTCAAGGTATGTGCTTTGTGAAAGTCCAATTAAGCGTCTTCATCTATCTCTATAGATCTTAATGCCCAATATGTAAGAAGCTTCACCGAGGTCTTTCATTGAAAAACTTTTATTCAAATATCCTTTTATGCTATCCAGAAATTCTATATCATTTCCAATCAACAATATGTCATCCACATATAATATTAGAAATGCTACAGAGCTCCCACTCACTTTCTTGTAAATACAGGCTTCTCCAAAAGTCTGTATAAACCCAAATGCTTTGATCACACTATCAAAGCGTTTATTCCAACTCCGAGAGTCTTGCACCAGTCCATAAATGGATCGCTAGAGCTTGCACACTTTGTTAGCTCCATTTGGATCGATAAAACCTTCTGGTTGCATCATATACAACTCTTCCTCCAGAAACCCATTCAGGAATGCAGTTTTTACATCCATTTGCCAAATTTCATAATCATAAAATGCGGCAATTGCTAACATGATTCGGACAGACTTAAGCATCGCTACGGGTGAGAAGGTCTCATCGTAGTCAATCTCTTGAACTTGTCGAAAACCTTTTGCAACAAGTCGAGCTTTGTAGACAGTAACATTACCGTCAGCCTCAGTCTTCTTCTTGAAGATCCATTTATTTTCAATTGCTTGTCGACCATTGGGCAAGTCAACCAAAGTCCATACTTTGTTCTCATACATGGATCCCATCTCAGATTTCATGGCTTCAAGCCATTTTGCGGAATCTGGGCTCACCATCGCTTCTTCATAGTTCGTAGGTTCATCATGATATAGTAGCATGACTTCCGAAATAGGATTACCGCACCACTCAGGTGCGGATCTTACTCTGTTTGACCTACGAGGTTCTGTAGTAACTTGATCTGAAGTTCTATGATCATCATCATCAACTTCCTCACTAGTTGGTTTTGACGTCACAGAAACCGGTTCCTGTGATGTACTATTTTCCAACAAGGGAGCAGGTACAGTTACCTCATCAAGTTCTACTTTCCTCCGACTCACTTCTTTCGAGAGAAACTCCTTCTCTAGAAAGGATCCATTCTTAGCAACGAATGTCTTGCCTTCGGATCTGTGATAGAAGGTGTAACCAACTGTCTCCTTTGGGTATCCTATGAAGACACATTTTTCTGATTTGGGTTCGAGCTTATCAGGTTGAAGTTTTTTCACATAAGCATCGCAGCCCCAAACTTTAAGAAACGACAACTTTGGTTTCTTGCCAAACCATAGTTCATAAGGTGTTCTCTCGACGGATTTTGATGGTGCCCTATTTAATGTGAATGTGGCCGTCTCTAAAGCATAACCCCAAAATGATAGCGGTAAATCTGTAAGAGACATCATAGATCGCACCATATCAAGTAAAGTACGATTACGACGTTCGGACACACCATTACGCTGTGGTGTTCCGGGTGGCGTGAGTTGCGAAACTATTCCACATTGTTTCAAGTGTAGACCAAACTCGTAACTCAAATATTCTCCTCCATGATCAGATCGTAGAAACTTTATTTTCTTATTACGATGATTTTCAACTTCACTCTGGAATTCTTTGAACTTTTCAAACGTTTCAGACTTATGCTTCATTAAGTAGATATACCCATATCTGCTTAAATCATCTGTGAAGGTGAGAAAATAACGATATCCGCCACGAGCCTCAACATTCATCGGACCACATACATCTGTATGTATGATCTCCAACAAATCTATTGCTCTCTCCATAGTACCGGAGAGCGGCGTTTTAGTCATCTTGCCCATGAGGCACGGTTCACAAGTATCAAGTGATTCATAATCAAGTGGTTCCAAAAGTCCATCAGTATGGAGTTTCTTCATGCGCTTTACACCGATATGACCTAAATGGCAGTGCCACAAATAAGTTGCACTATCATTATCAACTCTGCATCTTTTGGCTTCAACATTATGAATATGTGTATCACTACTATCGATATTCATCAAAAATAGACCACTCTTCAAGGGTGCATGACCATAAAAGATATTACTCATATAAATAGAACAACCATTATTCTCTGATTTAAATGAATAACCGCCTCGCATCAAACAAGATCCAGATGTAATGTTCATGCTCAACGCTGGCACCAAATAACAATTATTTAGGTCTAATACTAATCCCGAAGGTAGATGTAGAGGTAGCGTGCCGACCACGATCACATCGACTTTGGAACCATTTCCCACGCGCATCGTGTTGGGGAACGTAGCAGAAATTCAAAATTTTCCTACGTGTCACCAAGATCTATCTATGGAGAAACAAGCAACGAGGGGAAGGAGAGTGCATCTACATACCCTTGTAGATCGCTAAGCGGAAGCGTTCAAGAGAACGGGGTTGAAGGAGTCGTACTCGTTGTGATCCAAATCACCGGAGATCCTAGTGCCGAACGGACGGCACATCCGTCTTCAACATCCGTACAGCCCGGTGACATCTCCCATGCCTTGATCCAGCAAGGAGAGAGGGATAGGTTGAGGAAGACTCCATCCAGCAGCAACACAACGGCGTGGTGGTGGTGGAGGAGCGTGGCAATCCTGCAGGGCTTCGCCAAGCACCGCGAGAGAGGAGGAGTACTTGGGAGAGGCGGAGGGCTGCGCCAGGGGAAGCGTGAAGCTCCCATGCGCCTCCCCACTATATATAGGGGTGGAGGGGGCTGGTTTCTTTCCCTCCAAGTCCATTGGGGTATTGGCAAAGGTGGGAGGAAAGAAATCCCATCATTTCCTTCCCCACCGATTGCTATCCCCCCTTTTTAAGGATCTTGATCTTATCCCTTCGGGATATGATCTTATTCCTTCTAAGGGGGGATCTTGGTGTGCCTTGACCAGGGGTGTGGGGCCTTGCCCCCACTACCCACGTTCATGTGGGTCCCCCATGCAGGTGGGCCCCACTCCGGAACCTTCTAGAACCTTCCCGGTACAATACTGAAAAATCCCGAACATTTTCCGGTGGCCAAAATAGGACTTCCCATATATAAATCTTTACCTCCGGACCATTCCGGAACTCCTCGTGATGTCCGGGATCTCATCCGGGACTCCGAACAACATTCGGTAACCACATACAAACTTCCTTTATAACCCTAGCGTCATCGAACCTTAAGTGTGTAGACCCTATGGGTTCGGGAGACATGTAGACATGACCGAGACGTTCTCCGGTCAATAACCAGCAGCGGGATCTGGATACCCATGTTGGCTCCCACATGTTCCACGATGATCTCATCGGATGAACCACGATGTCAAGGACTCAATCGATCCCGTATACAATCCCCTTTGTCTAGCGGTATTATACTTGCCCGAGATTCGATCGTCGGTATACCGATACCTTGTTCAATCTCGTTACCGGCAAGTCTCTTTACTCGTTCCGTAACACATCATCCCGTGATTAACCCCTTGGTCACATTGTGCACATTATGATGATGTCCTACCGAGTGGGCCCAGAGATACCACTCCGTTTACCGGAGTGACAAATCCCAGTCTCGATTCATGCCAACCCAACAGACACTTTCGGAGATACCTGTAGTGCACCTTTATAGCCACCCAGTTACGTTGTGACGTTTGGTACACCCAAAGCATTCCTACGGTATCCGGGAGTTGCACAATCTCATGGTCTAAGGAAAAGATACTTGACATTAGAAAAGCTTTAGCATACGAACTACACGATCTCTGTGCTAGGCTTAGGATTGGGTCTTGTCCATCACATCATTCTCCTAATGATGTGATCCCGTTATCAACGACATCCAATGTCCATGGTCAGGAAACCGTAACCATCTATGGATCAACGAGCTAGTCTACTAGAGGCTTACTAGGGACATGGTGTTGTCTATGTATCCACACATGTATCTGAGTTTCCTATCAATACAATTATAGCATGGATAATAAACGATTATCATGAACAAGGAAATATAATAATAACTAATTTATTATTGCCTCTAGGGCATATTTCCAACACATTGTCACCTCGTCCTTTGCTAGTGTTCGCTTAATCCGTAGTCCCTGTTTCGAGTTGCAAATATTAGCAACAGAACCAGTATCAAATACCCAAGTGCTACTGCGAGCTCTAGTAAGGTACACATCAATAACATGTATATCACATATACCTTTGTTCACCTTGCCATCCTTCTTATCCGCCAAATACTTGGGGCAGTTCCGCTTCCAGTGACCAGTCTGCTTGCAGTAGAAGCACTCAGTTTCAGGCTTAGGTCCAGACTTGGGTTTCTTCTCTTGAGCAGCAACTTGCTTGCTGTTATTCTTGAAGTTCCCCTTCTTCTTCCCTTTGCCCTTTTTCTTGAAACCAGTGGTCTTGTTGACCATCAACACTTGATGCTCCTTCTTGATTTCTACCTCCGCAGCCTTTAGCATTGCGAAGAGCTCGGGAATTGTCTTATCCATCCCTTGCATATTATAGTTCATCACGAAGCTCTTGTAGCTTGGTGGAAGTGATTGGAGAATTCTGTCAATGACGCTATCATCCGGAAGAGTAACTCCCAATTGAATCAAGTGATTACAATACCCAGACATCTTGAGTATATGCTCACTGACAGAACTATTCTCCTCCATCTTGCAGCTATAGAACTTATTGGAGACTACATATCTCTCAATCCGGGCATTCTTCTGGAATATTAACTTCAACTCCTGGAACATCTCATATGCTCCATGATGTTCAAAACGTCGTTGAAGTCCCGGTTCTAAGCCATAAAGCATGGCACATTGAACTATCGAGTAGTCATCAGCTTTGCTCTGCCAGACGTTCTTAACGTCGTCAGTTGTATCAGCAGCAGGCCTGGCACCTAGCGGTGCTTCCAGGACGTAACTTTTCTGTGCAGCAATGAGGATAATCCTCAAGTTACGAACCCAGTCCGCGTAGTTGCTACCATCATCTTTCAACTTTGCTTTCTCAAGGAACGCATTAAAATTCAACGGAACAACAGCACGGGCCATCTATCTACAATCAACATAGACAAGCAAGATACTATCAGGTACTAAGTTCATGATAAATTTAAGTTCAATTTAATCATATTACTTAAGAACTCCCACTTAGATAGACATCCCTCTAATCCTCTAAGTGATCACGTGATCCAAATTCAACTAAACCATAACCGATCATCACGTGAAATGGATTAGTTTTCAATGGTGAACATCTCATGTTGATCATATCTACTATATGATTCACGCTCGACCTTTCGGTCTCCGTGTTCCGAGGCCATATCTGCATATGCTAGGCTCGTCAAGTTTAACCCGAGTATTCTGCGTGTGCAAAACTGTCTTGCACCGGTTGTAGATGGACGTAGAGCTTATCACACCCGATCATCACGTGGTGTCTGGGCACGACGATCTTTGGCAACGGTGCATACTCAGGGAGAACACTTCTTGATAATTTAGTGAGAGATCATCTTAAAATGCTACCGTCAATCAAAGCAAGATAAGATGCATAAAAGATAAACATCACATGCAATCAATATAAGTGATATGATATGGCCATCATCATCTTGTGCTTGTGATCTCCATCTCCGAAGCACCGTCATGATCACCATCGTCACCGGCGCGACACCTTGATCTCCATCGTAGCATCATTGTCATCTCGCCAATCTTATGCTTCTATGACTATCACTACCGCTTAGTGATAAAGTAAAGCATTACAGGGCGATTGCATTCCATACAATAAAGCGACAACTATATTGCTCCTGCCAGTTGCCGATAACTCGGTTACAAAACATGATCATCTCATACAATAAAATTTAGCATCATGTCTTGACCATATCACATCACAACATGCCCTGCAAAAACTAGTTAGACGTCCTCTACTTTGTTGTTGCAAGGTTTACGTGGCTGCTACGGGCTTAAGCAAGAACCAATCTCACCTACGCATCAAAACCACAACGATAGTTTGTCAAGTTGGTGCTGTTTTAACCTTCGCAAGGACCGGGCGTAGCCACACTCGGTTCAACTAAAGTTGGAGAAACTGACACCCGCCAGCCACCTGTGTGCAAAGCACGGCGGTAGAACCAGTCTCGCGTAAGCGTACGCGTAATGTCGGTCCGGGCCGCTTCATCCAACAATACCGCCGAACCAAAGTATGACATGCTGGTAAGCAGTATGACTTCTATCGCCCACAACTCACTTGTGTTCTACTCGTGCATACAACATCAAACCATAAAACCTAGGTTGGGATGCCATTGTTGGGGAACGTAGTAATTTCAAAAAATTTCCTACGCACACGCAAGATCATGGTGATGCATAGCAATGAGAGGGGAGAGTGTTGTCTACGTACCCTCGTAGACCGAAGTGGAAGCGTTAACACAACATAGAGGAAGTAGTCATACGTCTTCCCGGTCCAACCGATCCAAGCACCGTTACTCCGGCACCTTCGAGTTCTTGACACACGTACAGCTCGATGACGCACCCCGGGCTCCGATGCAGCAAAGCTTCAGGGAGGAGTTCCGTCAGCACGACGGCGTGGTGACGATCTTGATGTTCAACCGTCGCAGGGCTTCGCCTAAGCACCGCTACAATATGACTGAGGTGTAATATCGTGGAGGGGGGCACTGCACACGGCTAAGGAACGATCACGAAGATCAACTTGTGTGTACTAGCGTGCCCCTGCCCCCGTATATAAAGGAGCAAGGGGGGAGGCCGGCCGGCCCCTTGGGGCGCGCCAAGGAGGAGGAATCCTCCTCCTAGTAGGAGTAGGATTCCTCCTTTCCTACTCCTAGTAGGAGGGGAAGGAAGGGGGA
>NC_041385.1:130893277-130914548 GCF_002162155.2 Triticum dicoccoides
TTCCGGTGTCCGAATATAGTCGTCCAATATATCAATCTTTATGTCTCGACCATTTCGAGACTCCTCGTCATGTCCGTGATCACATCCGGGACTCCGCACAACCTTTAGTACATCAAAATACATAAACTCATAAAGAAACTGTCATCGTAACTTTAAGCGTGCGGACCCTACGGTTCGAGAACAATGTAGACATGACCGAGACACGTCTTCGGTCAATAACCAATAGCGGGACCTGGATGCCCATATTGGTTCCTACATATTCTAAGAAGATCTTTATCGGTCAGACCGCATAACAACATACGTTGTTCCCTTTGTCATCAGTATGTTACTTGCCCGAGATTCAATCGTCGGTATCCAATACCTAGTTCAATCTCGTTACCGGCAAGTCTCTTTACTCGTTCCGTAATACATCATCTCGCAAATAATTCATTAGTTGCAATGCTTGCAAGGCTTAAGTGATGTGCATTACCGAGAGGGCCCAGAGATACCTCTCCGACATTCGGAGTGACAAATCCTAATCTCGAAATACGCCAACCCAACAAGTACCTTTGGAGACACCTGTAGAGCACCTTTATAATCACCCAGTTACGTTGTGACGTTTGGTAGCACACAAAGTGTTCCTCCGGTAAATGGGAGTTGCATAATCTCATAGTCATAGGAACATGTATAAGTCATGAAGAAAGCAATAGCAACATACTAAACGATCCGGTGCTAAGCTAACGGAATGGGTCATGTCAATCAGATCATTCAACTAATGATGTGATCCCGTTAATCAAATAACAACTCTTTGTCCATGGTTAGGAAACATAACCATCTTTGATTAACAAGCTAGTCAAGTAGAGGCATACTAGTGACACTCTGTTTGTCTATATATTCACACATGTATTATGTTTCCGGTTAATACAATTCTAGCATGAATAATAAACATTTATCATGATATAATGAAATAAATAATAACTTTATTATTGCCTCTAGGGCATATTTGCTTTATCACCAGGTTGTCACCTGATCGCTATGTTGAGTTCGTGGTCAAGTTGGTTTCTTGTAAACCAGACATTCTCCAAGAATCTGTGTGGGATACCCCTGAGCTAGTTGGTCAAGCTAAACAAAAACTTGGAGAGTTGGAAGATAAAAGCTTGTTTAATTTAGTTAATTTACAAAGGGATATCCTTGTGTGTGTGTTGAAGAGAGATGATATCTTCATCGATTGTTCCTCGTGATCGGTTGTTGAATCTATTGTCTTGTCCAAACCTTGATTTGAGTGTGGGATATCCTTAAATCTAATCAGAACCAACGATATTCGTAATGTTGTCTTACTCGTGGTTGATTCCTTGAGCATACACCATTACATCTTTTGGTCTGACCAATACTATCACATTGTTCACATAGTGGTGGAAGTCCAGTGATATGGAAATTCCGATGAGTTGCTGTTGAGCCCATCAGCAGCATCTTGTCTCCCCCATGATTCGTGTTAAACATTAAGCTAGTGTTGGAAACTTTGTAAACAATGCCTTCATGTTCCATTCATGAAGCATATGTTTGGATGAAAGTAGCGACTTTCTCTAAGTTCACGTGCAATCGATGCAAGTTGCCGCCGTGAATTCGAGAAAGCTTGTTGTTGCTTCCTCTGGAATCGTCCCAAGTTGGTCATGCACATGTGCGAAGTACTCTATGGTTTGGTAGGTTGGCCGCCTCCATTCTATATGGGTTTCCTAGCACACCAAGCCACTGATTGATTTGTTCAAGGGAAAAGGAGTTGTTGTGTGAATACTAGTTCATGCACAAGACTTCATTATCCTCGTTGATGCTTCCCCACCTGAACTCGATAGTGTTTTATTATAAGACTACTACGTGGTCATGCTTGTCTGCGACAGCGTGTTCACATGTATGTAGCAGAGATGGCTCATGTTTTGGAGCTTACTAACGTAGTTCATCCCCCAAGAATCTCGCAACGTCATCTCGTCGATTTGTGTTGCAAACTTTCATTTTTCTTTCTAGACTCGATGAGTCTGGATTATCCTGACACCAATCAGATCTGAATCTCAGGCAGATATGATGGTTGGAACATTTCCCAAGAACTATAATATTAGTCTCTCTGTAATCCGGTAAAGTGGATGTTGTGGCCAACACACCCAGCCGGAAGACCTATTATTGTGATATCTTGATTGAGAAAGTTGGCCACCTCCCCATAAGGATTTCGTAGGATTTACTCAAGAAGTTGTTCCTTATGGATTTGGTGTTTCCGAAGTTCGACCTTTTACTTGATGGTCTAGATAACAAACCATATCTATGAATGGGATACACTAACACATCAAGGAGAACATTAGAAGCGGAGTGCTAAATGTCTCTCGGTCAATTATCCAGATCTTTCGACCTTGGCATTGTTAAGGTGAAATCTGAGAAGGTGTTATCTTCCTTTGCATCTGCATCATCCATCACTATTCATCATGGTAGTGTGTTGTGTTGCCAAGACCCTTGACACGGAAATTGGTAAAACCTTGATGAATATGGAAATGCTCAAGTTCTTGAGAGCACACACAAGCGCTAGGTGTTATCATCGGCACTAACTGGGATTGCTCTCAGTTTCCTCGATTATGCTATAACTTTTCAAACAGTGGACTCACTCTCTACTATTGAGCTTCTCCCCAGTTACTAAAATCATCCCTTGTGTTGTTTTCAACAAGGTAATCCACATCATCCATTCTAATCCGGGTATGCCATTCTACCGAACCCCTCTAAACGATCGCTTGAAAATTGCCTTAGGCTGGTATAAAGAGTTTCAATGATCTCTGAATCAAAGGTAATTCTTTTTGCCACTTAAGGGGATATTTCTACGAGTCACCTTCCCTAAGGTGCATCATTATGGTATCATGGCAACTCAACTCCTCGCTACGTTGAAACCATTCACCACCCTCTTAAGTGTAGAATTGTTGTCTACCTAGTGAACCCTCGTCATCTATCTCACTCCATTCCTTCAGATGTATGCTTATGTCTCAGCTCGAGAGATGTTTCAATGTCTCATTCCATGAGTTGATCCTGAGTTGTTCGACCTTCGAGAAGATCGATCCTTCCAGAGTCTTTCTTTTCCTCTCGTTGTCATGTTAGTTGGAGTTCTCAGAGCAAGACGTCGAGACAAGATGATGATCGAATCAAGGTTCTTATGAAGTGCAACCTGGATCGTGAAGATTGTGCTAGCTTCGTGTTCCCTCTGTCTTCTTACCTCACGTCTTGAATCTCGGGTCGAGATTCTTGTTTAGTGGGGGTGAGTTGTAACGTCCCTAGCCTTGCTATGCACTTGGACTAGCTTGTTGCTGCATCATGTCTAAATTTCTTTGATAGTTGAAATGGGGATTGTTGAAACCCTAGCACCAATTGAGTTCATCTAGGTTCAATAAAAATATTTTCAACGAACCCAAATGCCCTTTATAAATGTTCATGATTTTTGTTAAAGGTGAAAACCTCTGCCAAAAATGATGCACATATTTCTAGGCCATTTTTGGACTATTGAATTAAATCTTATTGTATTTAACTTTGGGCATTTAAATACTATAAATATATTAAATGTTCAAATAATGTTGGAACTATTTTTGGGCCACTGAAATAATTTAGCAAGTGTCCATGAATATTTTCAGGATTTTAGGAAATGCCTTGGTATTTTTCCTACGCTCAAAACAGAGGCAAATAATTAGAAAACAAAAACATTAGAAAACAGAAGAGAGGGAGAGCTCACCTGAACTTACCTGGCAGCCCAGCCAGCCCACCACTATAGCAGCTCAGCCAGGCAAAGCCAGCCCGGCCCACCAGGGGCAGCACTGTCTTCTTCCTCTTGCCAGGAGGAGAAGCAGCTTCGTGCCCGGTGCGCAGGCGAGCCGCGCCAGCTTCTCCCTGCCTGCCTGGCCTCCCCGATCTTCTGGATGACGCCACGCACCCCCCTGGACCGCTCTCGCTCTCTCCCCATGCTCATCCCCTCCTCTCTCTCTCGCTTTGCACCTCGTGCCCGAGCGCCACCATTGCCACCATCGCCACCGTCGCCGTTCGTCGTGACCACCGACCTCCCCACAGTCAGCCATCCCGCCCACGAGCTCCGCCTTGCTGCCGCCCACCTCTACGCCGAACCACACGACCCCGGACGCCCTGAAGCCTCGTCATCGAGCTCTTCTTCTCTGCATGGCCGTCGGAGATCGCCATCATCGCCCGTCGCCTCCAAGCCTCCCCCGAGCTCACCGAGCCGCTTTTCTGACCCGCCGTGTGTTCCTTCTTCGCCCCCCTCTCTCCCCTTGATTGATTGCGCCGCGTAGTCGTCGTTCCCATTGAGCCCGAGAGCCTCCGCCTCCGGCCATGGCGCCGCCGTGGTCTGAGACACCGCAGCCCGCATCCGCGCATGTCACCATGCTCAGCAGCTCCGCAGGAAGCCAACGCCACCGCCAGTTGCTTTCCCAGCGCATCGCAGCCGCATCCCCGCACCCGGCCGAACTCCGGCCGCCGCCTTTGAGCTCGCCACCGTCGATATAGGTCGCCCCCGGCGTAACTGACTGCACCACTCCACGCGCGGGATCACCAGCTGTCCGTAGGTGGTCTCCTCCGACCATTTGGACGCCGGAGGAGGAAACCCGCACCTCTCCGCCGTCCCTGGCCCTGCAGGCGACGAGCCCCGGGTCAACTCCGGCGAGTTTGACCCGGTTTGACCCTAGTTTGACTCCCCCTGAGTCACTGACGAGTGGGCCCAGGCCCCAGCTAATCCTAGATTAGTTTTTAATTAAGTTTAATTACTCCACTGACATTTTTAGTTAGTAGTAGTTTAACACTAATTAATTTAGATTAGTTAGTTAGTCACTGACGTGTGGACCCCACACGTCAGGTTTGACCTGGACCCAGCTTTGTTGACCTGCTTATGTCACACTGACGTCAGGCTAATGCAGTAAATCATTTACTGGATTTATTCTTATTCAGGAAATTCCAGAAAATGTTCAAAACTTCTAAAACTCATAGAAAATCAACCATTACTCCAAATGAAATAATTTATATATGAAAAATGAGCAGAAAAATCCAATCTATCCATCTGTACTGGTTTCATGCATGTTTAAACAACTTAACCTTGCTGTTTAGTGCAAAACATGATAAGGCACTATTTAAATTCATAATTTGAGTTTGGGATTGAACCTTTGGTTCAAAATGACCCAAATCCATCTGGTTGTAGTTACATTAGGCCAACACACTCATATTAACATGTCATGAGCATGCATCATATTGTGCATTGCATTGATTGTGTTTCTTTCTCTGTTGTCGGTATTTGTCCCCTCTCAGTAAACGTGGTTCCGACGATTGTTCGATGACACCGATGAAGAACTATTACTATCTTCAGAAGTGCCAGGCAAGTAAAACCCGCTTGTTCATTCCGATACAATCCCACTCTCTCGCTCCTGCTCTCTTTTACTGCATTAGGACAACAACGATTCATCTGTTACTTGTTGCAGTAGTTGAACCCCTTATCCTCTACATGACCTGTCATTGCCACAGTAAATAGATGAAACCCACTAGCATGAGTAGGAGTTGTTTGAGCCCTGATGTGCCTACTCATTCATGCTTGTTTGTCATGTCTGCTATTGCTTAGAGTTGAGTCAGGTCTGATTCATCGGGGATGAATTGGAGGTGTGTGAACATGTCCTACTGTTGAGAGCTAAGTGTGTAAACACGATTTGGTAAAGGTAGCGGTGAGAGGCCATGTAGGAGTACATGGTGGGTTGTCTCATTGCAGCCGTCCTCAGGAACTGGGTTCTGTGTTTGTGATCCATGAACAGCTACTACCACACATTGGGTTCCGGTAACTCGGCCCCTCTCGACTTATTAATCAATCTGATCTCTGTCCAGGAGTTGCAACTAGTTTCTGGTGTTTGTAGGTAGTGTTAGTAGTCTACCAAGTGGCACCCGGTACAGGTGGGCTTGGGACAGACTAGGCACAGTGGCCCGTTGTACCAAGTGGCACCCGTATGGTGGACTTGGGAACCCTGCACACATCGTTTGGGGCCGTGAGCGACACCCTAGCCAGATCTCCTTGCGGATGGAACCCGAATAGGCGATAAACCTGGACGAGAGACTTGTGTGGTTAGTCAGGTCGTGGCCGACTCCCTCGCCAGGCTTCCACTTGAAGGTTGCCGAGATACACGAGGTGTACATGGCGGTAAGTGGCGAGAGCGTGTGTGAAGAAGTACACCCCTGCAGGGTTAATATGATCTATTCGAATAGTCGTGTCCGCGGTAAAGGACTTCTGGGTTGCCTGTACAGTTCATAGACAAGTGAAAGTGGATACTCTAAAATATGCAAGATAAGTGTGAGTGCTATGGATGGCGTTCTCGTAGGGAGACGGGAGCGGATCCATAGTGGTGTATTGATATGGTGAATATGTGGACTCGTGTGCGCCACCTCAAAAGAGTTACTTGCAGTCGTAGTTCAGGATAGCCGCCGAGTCAAAGCTGGCTTGCTGCAGTTAAACCCCACCATCCCCTTGTTGATAATGATGCATATGTAGTTAGTTCTGATGTAAGTCTTGCTGGGTACATTTGTACTCACGTTTGCCTATTTTATGTTTTGCAGAGAGACTTCCGTCTCACTAGTAGTTCCGCGTGGACTTCGACGTTTAGCTTGTTACCTCAGCTACGATCTTGTGCCCTCGGCAGGATCTGGTAGTTAGTCAGGCTTCTCAGCCTTTTTCATTTGTAGTTGTCTATACTCAGACATGTTAAGCTTCCGCATGTGCTTTGACTTGTATGCTCTGAATGTTGGGTCGCGAGACCCATGTTTGTAATATCTCGCTCCTCGGAGCCTATTGAATAAAATACTTGAGTTGTAGAGTCATGTTGTGATGCCATGTTGTATTTGCACATATCGAGCATATTGTGTGTATGTTATTGAAATGCTTGGTATGTGTGGGATCTGACTATTGGTTTATCCTTAGTAGCCTCTCTTACTGGGAAATGTCTGCTAGTGCTTCCACTGAGCCATGGTAGCTTGCTACTGCTCCGGGGCACTTAGGCTGGCCGGCATGTGTCCTTCTTCGTTCCTGTGTCTGTCACTTTGGGGAAATGTCACGCGATGAATACCGGAGTCCTGTTAGCCCGCTACAGCCCGGTTCACCGGAGTCCTGCTAGCCCAGTGCTATAGCCTGGATTCACTCGCTTATGACCGACACATTCGATGCTGGGTCATGGATGCCTGTCCCTGTAAGTTTGTGCCACTTTGGGTTTACGACTAGCCATGTCAGCCCGGGCTCCTTATCATATGGATGCTAGCGACACTATCATATACGTGTGCCAAAAGGCGCAAACGGTCCCGGGCAAAGGTAAGGCGACACCCGTGGGGATACCGTGCGTGAGGCTGCAAAGTGATATGAGGTGTTACATGCTAGATCGATGTGGCATTGAGTCGGGGTCCTGACAACTCATTAGACCACATACATCGGTATGTTATTTCCAATAAGTTATTAGCTCACTTTATTGTTCCGGAGAACGGAGTTTTAGTCATCTTGCCCATGAGGCACGGTTCACAAGTATCAAATGATTCATAATCAAGTGATTCCAAAAATCCATCCGCATGGAGTTTCTTCATGCGCTTTACACCAATATGACCTTAACGGCAGTGCCACAAATATGTTGCACTATCATTATCAACTTTGCATCTTTTGGCATCAATATTATGAATATGTGTATCACTACGATCAAAATTGAATAAACCATTCATATTTGGTGCATGACCATAGAAGGTTTTATTCATGTAAATAGAACAACAATTATTCTCTGACTTAAATGAATAACCGTATTGCAATAAACCTGATCTGGTCATATTCATGCTCAACACAAACACCAAATAACATTTATTCTGGTTTAACACTAATCCTGAAGATAGGGTGTGCGATGGTGATCGTATCAACCTTGGAATCACTTCCAGCACACATCCCCACCTCGTCCTTAACTAGTCTCTGTTTATTCAGCAACTCCTGTTTCGAGTTACTAATCTTAGCAACTGAGCCGGTATCAAATACCCAGGGGTTGCTACGAACACTAGTAAAGTACACATCAATAACATGTATATCAAATATACCTTTGTTCACTTACCCATCCTTCTTTTCCGCCAAATACTTGGGGCAGTTCCGCTTCCAGTGACCACTCCCTTTGCAGTAGAAGCACTCAGTTTCAGGCTTGGGTCCAGCTTTGGGCTTCTTCCCGGGAGTGGCAACTTGCTTGCCATTCTTCTTGAAGTTCCTTTTCTTTCCTTTGCCCTTTTCTTGAAACCCGTGGTCTTGTTAACCATCAACACTTGATGTTCTTTGTTGATTTATACCTTCGCTGATTTCAGCATCACAAAGAGCTCAAGAATCGTTTTCGTCATCCCTTGCACATTATAGTTCGTCACGAAGTTCTAGTAGCTTGGTGATAATGACTAGAGAACTCTGTCAACCACTATCTTATCTGGAAGATTAACTCCCACTTGATTCAAGCGATTGTAGTACTCAGACATTCTGAGCACATGCTCACTGGCTGAGCTATTCTCCTCCATCTTGTAGGCAAAGTACTTGTCAGAGGTCTCATACCTCTCGACACGGGCATACCAATTTCATCTCTTGGAACATCTCATATGCTCCATGGCGTTCAAAACGGTTTTGAAGTCCCGGTTCTAAGCCGTAAAGCATGGCACACTAAACTATTAAGTAGTCATCATATCGAGCTTGCCAAACCTTCATAACCTCTGCATCTGCTCCTGCAATAGGTTTGTCACCTAGCGGTGCATCAAGGACATAATTCTTCTGTGCAGCAATGAGGATAATCCTCAGATCATGGACCTAGTCCGCTTTATTGCTACCATCATCTTTCAACTTAGTTTTCTCTAGGAACATATCAAAAATATATGGGAGCTATATCGTGAGCTATTGATCTACAACATAGATATGCAAAACTATTAAGACTAAGTTCATGATAAATTAAGTTCAATTAATCAAATTACTAATGAACTCCCACTTAAATAAACATCCCTCAAGTTATTTAAGTGATACATGATCCAAATCAACTAACCCATGCCCGATCATCACATGAGATGGGGTAGTCATCAATGGTGAACATCTCTATGTTGATCATATGTACTATATGACTCACGTTCGACCTTTCGGTCTCTAGTATTCTGAGACCATGTCTGTACATGCTAGGCTCGTCAAGTTTAACCCAAGTATTCTGCATGTGCAAAACTGTCTTACACCCGTTGTATGTGAACGTAGAGTCTATCACACCCAATCATCACGTGGTGCTTCGAAACGACGAACTTTGGCAACGATGCATACTCGGGGAGAACAGTTTTATCTTGAAATTTAGTGAAGGGATCATCTTATAATGCTACCGCCTTTCTAAGCAAAATAAGATGCATAAAGGATAAACATCACATGCAATCAAAATACGTGACATGATATGGCCATCATCATCTTGTGCTTTTGATCTCCATCTCCAAAGCATCATCATGATCTCCATCGTCACCGGCTCGACACCTTGATCTCCATCATTGCGTCGGGGTCGTCTGGCCAACTATTGCTTCTACAACTATTGCTGACGCATAGCGATAAAGTAAAGCAATTACATGGCACTTGCATTTCATACAACAAAGAGACAACCCAAAGGCTCCTGCCGGTTGTCGATATTACAGAACATGATCATCTCATACAACAATGTATATCACATCACGTCTTGACCATATCACATCACAACATGCCCTGCAAAAACAAGTTAGACGTCCTCTACTTTCTTGTTGCAAGTTTTACGTGGCTGCTACGGGCTTCTAGCAAGAACCGTTATTACCTACAGCAAGCACCACAATGGTGATTTATCAAGTTTGTTGTTTTAACCTTCTTCAAGGACCGGCCGCAGTCAAATTCGATTCAACTGAAGTAGGAGAAACAAACACCTGCCAGCCACCTTTATGCAAAACAAGTTGCATGTCTGTCGGTGGAACTGGTCTCATGTACGTGGACATGTAAAGTTGGTCCAGGCCACTTCATCTTACAATACCGCCGAATCAAAATAAGACGTTGGTGGTAAGCAGTATGACTATCACTGCGCACAACTCTTTGTGTTCTACTCGTGCATATCATCTACGCATAGACCTGGCTCAAATGCCACTGTTGGGAAACATTGCATGGAAAACAAAAAAAATTCTACGCACACACGAGATCTATCCATGGAGATGCATAGAAACGAGAGGGGAGAGTGTGTCTACGTACCATCGTAGACCATAAGCGGAAGCGTTAATAACGTGGTTCATGTAGTCGAACTTCTTCGCTCTCCAACCGAACAAGTACCAAACGTACAACAACTCCGCGTTCAACACACGTTCAGCTCGATGACGTCCTCCGCCTTCTTGATCCAGCAAGGCGGCAAGGTAGTAGATGAGTTCCAGCAGCACGACGGCGTGGTGACGGTGATGGTGAAGCTATCTCCACAGGGCTTCGCCTAAGCACTACAAAAATATGACCGATGGTGTAAATGATGGAGGGGACGCCGCACACGGCTAAGACAATGTTGTGTATTGGGCTAGGCGCCCCCTCCCACATATATATAGGTGGGGGTGGAGGGAGCAGCCAGGAGGCACCCCCAAGTAGGCCGAATCCTACTTGGGGTCTTCCCCCAAGTGGCGCCCCCTCCTTATTTGGAGTGCGGGAGGAAGGAATGAGGAGGTGGCGCCCCCCTTTCCTTCCTCTCCTGAGGAGGGAAAGGCGGGAGGGGACACCTCTCCCCTTTCCTTCCCTAGGGCCGGGCATCCAAGGGAAGGGGCGCACCAGCCCCCTTGTGCGCTGGCCTGCCCCCCTTTGGCCCATAAGGCCCATACACTTGTCGGGGGTGTCCGGAACCCCTTCCAGTGACCCGATGAGTACCCAGTGCACTACGAAACTATTCCGGTGTCCGAATACCATCGTCCTATATATCAATCTTTACCTCTCGACCATTTTGAGACTCCTCGTCATGTCCGTGATCTCATTCAGGACTCCTAATAACATTCAGTCTGCAAATCATATAACTCATATAACACTATATCGTCAACAAACGTTAAGCGTGCGGACCCTACGGGTTTGACAACTATGTCGACATGACCGAGACACCTCTCCGGTCATTAGCCAATAGCGGAACCTAGATGCACATATTGACTCCTACATATTTTATGAAGACTATCGGTCGAACCGTTAGGTCAATATACGTAATTCTCTTTGTCCATCGGTATGTTACTTGCCCGAGATTCGATCGTCGGTATATTCATACCTAGTTCAATCTCGTTACTGGCAAGTCTCCTTACTCGTTCCATAATACATCACCTCGTAACTAACTCCTTAGTCATTTGCTTGCAAGCTTATGATGTGTATTACCGAGAGGGCCCAGAGATACCTCTCCGATACTCTGAGTGGTAAATCGCAATCTCGATCTATGCCAACTCAACAAACACCTTCGGAGATACCTATAGAGCATCTTTATGATCACGCAATTACGTTGTGGCATTTGATAGCACACAAGGTATTCTTCCGGTATCCGGGAGTTGCATAATCTCATAGTCGAAGAAATATGTATTGGACATTAAAAAGCAATAGCAATAAACTGAACGATCAATATGCTAAGCTAACGGATGGGTCTTGTCCATCACATTATTCTCCTAATGATGTGATCCCGTTATCAAATGACAACTCATGTCTATGGTTAGGAAACCTTAACCATTTTTGATCAATGGGCTAGTCTAGTAGAGGCTCACTAGGGACATGATATTTGTTTATGTATCCACACATGTATTTAAGTTTTCGGTCAATACAATTCTAGCATGAATAATAAACTTTTATCATGATTTAGGAAATATAATAATAATCATTTTATTATTGCCTCTAGGGCATATTTCCATGATATGGCGGGTCGGGCAACGATGATGAAGGACAGAGGGATCTAGGGCAGCGGTGCTCAACGGCGACATTGGTGAAGCGGGCGCCGACCAAAGGGATCCAGGGTGGCCATCCGCAGTGACGGCCCGGTGCATGCTTGGATCTAGTGTGGCGATCTTTAACTGTAGTTAAGTACTCCCTCTGTAAAGAAATATAAGAACGTTCAGTGATTTAACCGCTCTTATGTTTCTTTACAAAGGGAGTACGACCTATGGTCATGCAACTGTGGTTGCAAGCCTGTGCACTAGCGATGGAAGCGGACGGCGTCCGAATGTCCCGAAGCAAAAACTGCACCAATGTTCATTAATGTAATAATCGTGTTAGTTTAATTATTATTTTTGTTCATGGACTGTATGGACGCACGGACATCGTCCGCTTACATCCTTGTACGGATGTGCCACTTCAGTTGCCTACAATCGATTGGCATATAACTATAGTTTTTTTTTTTGAACACATAATATTTTATTGATCTAGCAACAACGTACATGTACAAATGTGCATTGCAGTACTGGAGATTGCACCGTTACATGAGCACTGAGGCATGTACCATTGCCTGAAGTTAAGCACCTGAAGCTAAATGTTCTATTCTTAAGCTTTAGTGCAAGTTTTGCCTGATGATGAGCTTGAAAATTGTAGTTCCTGGGAATGTGATAGATATTTGATGAGTTAAAGGGTGAAGAAGCTGCTATGTAAGCTAGCTGTGGCCTGATGGTCTAGTGTCCTGGTGCAAGAATCAGTCTTTGAGCTGCCGCAACCTTTGCCAACGTAGCACTGTCCATCAAGAAGGTGGCTTGCTGAAGCTGAAGCATTCCTGCAATTTGAGTTGCGAGCATCAAACTGAAAGCTTCAGCCAGAATGACTAAAGTCACTGGTGGGGAGACAACCGATATACAAAGCTGAGAGCATCTTCCTTCGTACCCATCCGAATGAATATACCTAGTCCTGCAGGTGTCGGCTGGTCATCAGAACCTATAATCCAAGAAGCATCTGAAAAGATAACAGGCCCTGAAAAGCTGGTGATATTCGTGATGGTGCTTCCAGGAGATGGAGTCATCTGCTGGGGAACATGATCCTGCAGTCGTAAACCATGTTTTGCATCCACATGAGGATCGTTCAAATCACCTTCACTGCAAACCTGGAAAGAGGCTTCAAACTCAAGTTTAGCTCCCTGTATAATTGCCATTGCCACTGCGTAAACCTGGGAAGGGTTGCAAACTTTCCTATAGAAAACAGAGTCATTCCGAGTTTTCCAAATACACCACAGAAAAGTGTATAGTGATTCAACACTCATGTGAGGATGATGAGAATCAAGCACGCCCTTGTGTGGTCGATCGAATGTGCTAGTTACATACACTATGTAATAAAGACAAAAAAGGTACCAATCAAATTGATTAAAATCCGCTCTGCGTAAAATATGACCAATACTATTTAACAAAACATTTTTTCTTATATAAATTCATTTTCATTTTACAGTGTCGGACATGTATTAATTATATTAGTTAATTAATTTTTTAGGGGTTTATAGTTGATCAGTTCTTTTTTGAGCGGGATATAGTTAATCATTTTTTTGAGACAAATATAGTTAATCAGTTGAGACGTATGATGCATCTAATGGATGGGCTGGGCAGACTAGCTCTTGGTAATTCTCATATTCTGGCCCATGTGAGTGTGTCCGCACGCATACGAAGGAGGCACGACACCCGTGCCGTGATAAGAGGCATGGTAGAGGAGCCGCGTCCCCCTGCCCCCGCCTCCTCAGGGCCGGCCCTCCTTGGCTTGATAGACTCCAGATCCAAGTTAGGGAAACTAAGTGTTGATGGTTCTTACTCAGAGGTAGAGCAACTCGGTGGAACTGGTAGTCTGGTATGATCTACAAAGGACATGGGGTGAGATTATATCCACTTCATGCCAGCTTCCATTTTTTTGCCATGATGTATTGGAATGTGAAGCTCTCATCGATTGTTGAGGGAGTGGCATTAGCAAAATGATGGGGTGATCTCCCCCTAACCAATGAATCAGATTGCTTACAAGCGGTAAAGTTGATTCAAAGCACAACGATTGATCATTCGAGACATGTATTCCTAGTGCATGAAATGAAATAAGCTTTGTCAGGAGATCACAAAATTACTCACATATGCTTCGTAGTGCTGCCTAGCTTGGTTCTAGACCGAACGATGTACCTATCTTGAAAGTTACTTTACCAGAGAGTAAGTCCTATTGACCAAGAAGCGGAAAAAGCCGTCGGTACTTCTTAATGATGTACGTAAGCGGGTTATCCTGGCTAACAATCATGCCATGCTTAGATTTAGGGATTAGGAATTCTTATTGGGAAGTAGATTGGATTGACATTCAAGTTGGAGCAGATCTTATTGGTTCAACTTAGGCATTGTTGTATCAATTAAAATAGCAAATAACCGCTAAGATTCTGGTTCAAAGATAGGAGCATTAAGCTCTAAGCACAACTTTCTATTAAGTATTGCAATCATTTGCTTTGAGTAATACAAGTCATTTAGAAAAAAAGATTGCTACCAAGACTTGAGGCTGGGATTGATTGTTAGTAGTGAGGGGCTCTTCATGTAGAGATGAATATATTGTAATCAATGTTGAATATGTCAAATATATCTTATCAATGAGGCGCTTGTGAAAAATCACAACCAAGGGCCTGGTCTGCATTTGCCAAAACTTCGAGGCCCATGTAAGAAAGAAAACTTTGCCAAACCACAGCCAGCCGAGGAGGCATACCGGGGCAGCAGCTGATTCAACAATCCTCGACGGATCTTCTGCGCACACGCCCATCTACAAACAGTGCCACAGAGGAAAGCACCGGGCGCAAAGAATCCAAGGTGGTTTTCGGCGCGTCCGTGGGCTCCCCGCAAAACAGAGAGCGCGTGCCCCTCCCTCTAGCAGAGGCGGCTGCTGCTGTTCGGCGGCCATACCGGCGGCGGCCCCCTGCCCCCGCTCCTCCTTTTTATTCGCCGCTCCTCTCCACCGGCCAGCGCCAAACCTAGAGTTGACCACAAGAGTCCCTCAGAGAAAAAAAGAGTTGACAACCAGAGACCGGTGGCCAGGCTTTGCAGATGGAGAGGGTTGACGGAGGAGCAGGGCTGGGTGCGCGTGGGTCTGCGGCGGCGATGCTGGGCATGGAGATGCACCTCGTCCACCAGCCGCAGCCGCAGATCCACGCGGCCTCCTCGTTCCAGCAGCCGCCGGAGCACCTCCACCATGCCAACGGCGGCGGTGGCGGCGGCTTCCAGGTCCAGCACCACCAGGCCATGCCGGTGAGGCAGCAGCACCCGCAGCCGCCGTACGCGGCTTACGTGGCGCCGCCGTCGAGGGCGGTCAAGGCGCATGAAGAGGAGGAGATGGGCAACGTCGTCGGGAATGGCGGCGGCGTCGTGCAGCAGCCGAGGGCGGGGGCGGGGGCGGGGACCGCGGGGTGCCCGTGGTCCCGGATGAAGTGGACGGACGCGATGGTGCGTCTGCTCATCGCGGTGGTGTACAACGCCGGGGACGACGGGGAGGGCGTGTCTGCCGGAGGCAAGGCGGCGGCGTCGCACTCGCACGGGAAGGCGGGGGCGTCTGCGGCGGCGGCGCACGGAGGGCACGGGCCGCAGGCGGCGGCGCAGCAGAAGAAGGGTAAGTGGAAGTCCGTGTCCCGGGCGATGATGGAGAACGGCTTCGCGGTGTCGCCGCAGCAGTGCGAGGACAAGTTCAACGACCTCAACAAGCGCTACAAGCGAGTCGTCGACCTGCTCGGCCGCGGCACGGCGTGCAAGGTGGTCGAGAACCCCACGCTGCTCGACGCCATGGGCGAGCTCACCGCCAAGGCCAAGGAGGAGGCGCGCAAGCTGCTCAGCTCCAAGCACCTCTTCTTCCGCGAGATGTGCACCTACCACAACCCCCCCGGCGCCGCCGCAGCAACCTCGCACGGCACCGACGACGGAGCGGCCTGCTTCCACCACCCGCAACCGGCGGCAGTGCCCGGCGCTGCCAACTCGTCCGCCGGCCGCCAGGTTGTGGCGATGGTGAATTCCTCCACGCGTTCTGAGGACGACAGCGAGGACGACGTCCTCAGCAGCAAAGAGGCTGAAGAGGAGGAGGACGACGACGACTACGACCTGGACGACGTGGAGGAGAAGGCGCCGGGCACCAACCGCCGCGGGGGCCGCGTCGACGACAGTAATGTTTTCCACAACTACGGCGGGCACAAGAACAAGCGCCGTCGCGGCGAGAGCAGTGCTGCTGCGGCCGGGGAAGACGGAGAAGAGGACGGGAACAAGCACGCCCGCAGGAGGTCGTGCACCATGCAGGAGCTGCAGCGCGAGCTGGCCGCGGCGGAGGCCGGCGGCGACCAGCAGCAGCTGCGGCAGTGGATGCAGCGGCGCGCGCTGGAGCTGGAGAAGCAGCAGCTGGCGTACGAGGTCCGCGAGTACGCGCTGGAGAAGCAGCGCCACAAGTGGGAGCAGTTCAAGGCCACCAAGGAGTGGGACATGGAGCACGAGCGGCTGCGGATGGAGCGCCGGCGCGTCGACGGCCAGCGCATGCTGCTCGTGCTCAAGCAGAAGGAGTTCGACCTGGACCTCGCCGAGGCCTACAACAACTACTCGTCGTCCGTGGACCACCACCCGGGCGCCCAGACCCCACCGCCCGCCGGCTTCCAGCAGCAGCCCGGCTCCAGCCCCTCCACCACAGGGCACCCCAACTAGCTAGGCAGGCAGGGCAGGACACAGGCTGCCATGCAGGACACCATGCATACATTAGATTTAGCTTTTCCCTTAGGCCACCATGCATACTCCATTTTTCCTTTTCCTTCGCCAGGATGCATTACCTTTTCGCTTTCGATTCGTTGTAATCAGCAATAGCAGTGGAGCAATAACCTGTAAGATGTCTATGGTCTCTTGAGGTGAGAAGCTTCAGAATTCAGATGCCTATGGTCTCTTGTTGATTTGCCAGGAATAATCGTTGTGTCATGGAGCCTGTACTTTGTCACCGTTGTGAGCATTGGAGTATCTACCTCGATCGTGGATGTTCATGGGCATCTCCGAGGTGTCTGCACTCTGCACCAGCCCCATGGTCGGTGTGGTGCTGATCCCGAGCCACACGAGGGCACACCGAGGTCCAGGTCTTTTGCAGTGCCTTCCTCATCCCCTTTCGCTGGCCAACTGCGTATCAATTCCGCGCCCGTTCCCTGTACGGCCTAATTTGGTGCTCTCTGTGATGGGTTTCCTCTCTCAAACTTTCCTTTTCTACTGTTTGAATGTCCATGTACACTACTGGAATTTTCCTATAGCCAGGTGTTCGTCTCTTCGCCGAGAGCCAAAATATGGGCACTCAGCAAAGTACAGACGTCGAGACCCACACTCGGCAACCCTGACTTCACGGCAACTAGCTAACGTTGCCGGCACGGGCTCACGACGAACAAACAACGCACGGCAAACGGCACAAACCCCAAGAGCGCCACGCGGCAATGCCCGTTCGAAACTGACGGCGCAGTCAAATTTTGTCACCTGTACCGAGAGCTATGATGGTCCGCTCGGTAAAAACATGTCACAGAAGCATTCATACTTGACATGTCTAGTTATTGGTAAAAGTTTCAAATTATTTGTTAAATCTTTAAAAAGAATAATATGACGTGTTGTCTTTACTGAGAGCTTCCTCGTACGGCTCAGACTGTTGACTGAAACCTTCGAAACTGACCAATGGGCCCGGGTGTCCCACATGGCAGTTGAACTTTTATCGAGTGTCACAACCCTCGAAAAAGAGTGGCACAACTGTAGTAGTAAAATGTTCAGGCAACCCCTTTTCTGAGAGGGGCCCTCAGAAAAGATTGGCACAACTATAGTTAAAGTGCTCAGGCGATCCCTTTTTTGAGAGCTACGCTCGTGAATGTCTCTGTTTCCGAGTGTGGCTCTCGGAAATGTGTTCCATTGCTTCTGTTGTGAAGTTGTTTCTTATCTGATCCCTGCAATTGAAAACAACCAGACTGCACTTTTTGAATCTTCAGTGTATAAAATGCTATCATAATAAATGAATGTGGGAGCTCGTAGCTCCCTAGAAATTCATCAAGCAACACATCACACACATAGGCATAATTTAAAGTAGTTCACATAGGCCAATGTTTCGTACTAGTACACATCACACACAAGCTCGCAAATTCATACATAGGAGCACATCACATGGAAGTTCATACATAGGCCAATGGTATCATACTTACGGAAGTTCACTACTTGCAAAACACATGCACATCAGATAGAAGTTCACATCTTCATACAACATCTTGAGGAGGAAGGGCATCATTTCTAGCGGGTTAAGCTTCTGGAGGAGGAGGAGGAGGGGCATCATTTCCACCGCCTTGAGATTGCATAAGAGCCTATAAGAGTAGAGTCAAGTGAGAACTGTTCGTCGCTATATAATGAATGGGACCAAATTTAGAGAATGTTCTACCTCTAGTTTTTTTCTCGAACAACTTGAACCTTTCGTTCATTTCTGCTTTCTCCTTCTCTCTTTTCTCCTCCTCAACCCAGCGCATTTGCTCCTCAACCCACCGCCTTTGCTCCTCTTTGGCAGTCTGTTGGTCCAATAAATCTTGTAACACAACATTAGGGTCATATAGGTTGCAAGGGTGTTATTTTGAGGCATGGACATAAATGAATGGTTATGATGCTAACCGTGAGACGCGTGATCTCAGTTAACGCGGCGGTCGGGCGACTCCATATGGACGGAGTTGAGCTTGTGCTCGACATGCGTATCTCGTGGAGCTTGCGATGCGATGAGGTGGCGATCGCCCCGTTGCAAAGGAGGTGGAGGCCATGGCCCTTTTCCTAGCTCTCCAGCAATGATGAGCAGCTCTGGATCAAGTGGCTTGGACGTGGGTTCGGCGTCCTACCCGTGAGTTGGTGTCAAAACCGATAGACCTCGGGGTAGGGGTCCCGAGCTATGGATCTCGGATTGAGAGTAACAAGAACGAAGGAGATGATGCTTACCCAGGTCCGGACCCTCTTAACGGAGGTAAAACTCTACATCCTGCTCTTGTTTATTATTGAGCCGGCTTTCGAGGCACGAGTTAAAGACCGGCTTTCGAGGCTTGAGTCTTGCTTCAACGAAGCAGGCGTGATAGCCTATGGTTTATCCTGGCTCTCTGTAGGCCGGCTCTCACATGACATAAGCTGGCGTTTTAACCTTGACAAGTTTAGGGTCATAATAGATTGACTGTCAAGAGTACGCCGGGTCATCTTGTCGGATGAGCATCAAGAAAACAGAAAGGTTTAACCATGATGGATATGTTGGCATATGCCAGGCAAAGAGGGTTATTATGAGCTAAACTCGTTGAGTGGAAGCCCCCAAGTGACCTATTATCAAGAAATAAAGACTCATGCACAATATATGTAGCGACCAGACCTCAAACAGTCTGATCTCTGTGCATCAGTGTCATCCCTGGATCGGTAATGCTGACACGCACAATACTTGAAGGATTTATAACAAAGTAGCAATCACACACTTATTACATGGAATATCTCAAAAGAGAACTTATTACAATAAATATGGCTTCAGGCCAACTATAAACGATAACAACGGAAGGCTTGGAAGATAAAGTGAGTCCATCAACTCCAACGGCATCACTGAGTGAAAGATCACGACCTAAGGCACCTTACTCGTCGTCTGAAAAGTCTGCAACATGAAGGTTGCAGCCCGAAAACCGGTCAGCACATGGAATATGCTGGCAATGTAACACATAGAGAGTAATGAACAGAATAATGCTATCACTACATGCATATATGGCTGGTGGAAAGCTCTATGGTTACAGTTTTGCATAAAGCCAATTTTCCCCTACAACAAAGGAATAAATTTTAGTTAACTATCATGGTGGTTGTTAAACATTGAGAAGGTTCCTCCAACTCAATCCCAATTAAGCATCATCATTAAACCCAATCAAAATTAAATTAAGTAACATGATGAGATCCACATGATAATCCAAGAACTAGATACTCAAAACGTCCATAACCGGGGACACGGCTAACCATGATTAGTTTGTACACTCTGCAGAGGTTTGCGCACTTTTCCCCACAACACTCGAATACATCCATGGTTGAAGAAAGGAGACACAGTCTTTCTGAAACAATAACTCTTTACTCTGGGTGCATAGTTACACCTACTTTCCCCTACATCTGCTAGCCCACCACTGAGAGAGGTCTTGCAACGTACTCAACTATGCTAGAGCCCATAATAGCTTGTGGCTGCACTCGGAAGTTTCAAGCATGAATAATCTTATGATCCCTTTGAGCCTGGGTGGCGGTCCATAGGAGAATCACACGGTACCCCGGGATTTCCAAAAATACAGGCAACACTGGGTTCCCCAGGTGCCTCAGTCCACCCAGATATGAATTAAAGTAACCACCTTAAGTTAAACATTAATCACATCTGTAATGGATACACTCACCCAATCCACGTCTACAAGCATAGCATAGGAATATAAGCAAACGTAGAAGTAACTCCCAAAGGTTTGATAATAAACAGGACAATAGGTACTACCTCATCTACTTCCCAAAAACCCACATATTAATCAGATCCTAGCCATGCAATTGTTTGAGGATTGATCTAATGCAATAAAACTGGATAGTAAAGCGGTATGATCAAAGTGTTACTTGCCTTGCTGATGATCCGTGAAACCTAGAGACTCATAGTAGCACGCTTCGCACTCCAGGTACTCTATCGCAAACAAACAAGCATACAATAAGCACTCAACTAGAAGCACGGGTAAAGCTCAAATAAGAGATCCAACTAGAAAGTTCAACTTAAGAACTCTTGTTTGCAAAAAGAATCAAATCAAACGAAGCAACGAAACTCAAGCTGCGAAAAAAACAGGCTCCGTTTACTAATCTGGACCTAAGTCATATTTTACGGTAGCAAAAACTTGTTTAAGTTTATTAAACAGAAAGAGGGCTTCGAGACAAAACTCTAGGCGCTTGAATCGCCTGATTCCGATAAACGAGCGAACAGATGAACTAAAACAAATATCAGGGCAGAAATCACGATCGAAAATAATCGCGGAAACCCCTGGAAAAAGAAAAAAACCGACAAAGAGACTAACGAACAGACGTTCGCTGTCTGCGGCTTAACGGTGAAACTCGTTCGTTAAAATGAACGAACGAGCGAACGTTCGCTAAATAAATAAACCGAGAAAAAATAAAACCGATCTATTCTAAAAAACGAAACTAGGGTTCCTAAACCGAAAAAAACAGGCGACGAAACAGATCGGATCGACGGCGGCTCCGGTCGATGGGGCGGCGGCTCCGGCGAGGCGAGGCGGGGTGGTGCGGGGCG
>NC_041385.1:130914875-130968959 GCF_002162155.2 Triticum dicoccoides
CGACGGTGGTGCGCGGCGGCGGCGGCGGCGGGGGGGAAGTATGGGGGTGGCGGCCCGGATGGTGGCGGCGGCGGCTAGGCGGCGGCGCTCGGGAGGCGGCGGTGGCGGCTCCGGCTTGGGGCTCCAGGGGGCCCCGGGTCGGCTTTTAAAGAGGAGAGGGTGGCGGCTTGGAGGAGGGGGCGACGGCGGCGGAGTCGGCGGCGGCTCGGACTCCCTTGAGGAGTCCGGCCCGGGGACGAAGACGACGGCGGGGCGGAGTGGGCCGGCCCAGCTCGGCTGGGCCGTTGGCCCAGTCGGGCACGTGAAGTTTTTTTAAATAACGTTCCGCCGAGAATAAATCCTAGAAAATTAAATAAAAATCTAAAAATGCCAAAAAAAAATCATCGTCTAAATAAAATATTTAGAACAAGATGAACATTTTCTTGGCCTAAAATATGCAATTTCGAAAACGTGCAATTTTTCTATTTCAAATAAAATTGCAATAGACTCCAAATAAAATATTAAATTGATTTTAATATTTTTCCTCTAAGATTTCATTTATTTTGGAGAAGTCATTTTATCTCCTCTCATATATTTTTATTTTAGAAATATTAGGAAAGAAAAATTCTCAAAACCAATTGATGCCCTTTTCAAAATTTGAGAAAACTCAAATATGAAAATAACGAAATCCCACTCTCTCCGTAGGTCCTTGAGTTGCGTAGAATTTCTAGGATCAAGCCAAAATGCAATAAAATATGATATGCAATGATGATCTAATGTATAACATTCCAAATTGAAAATTTGGGATGTTACAACCCTACCCCCCTTAAGATGAATCTCGCCCTCAAGATTCGGATTGGCTAGAAAATAGGTGAGGGTGATCCTTTCGTAGGTCTTCCTCTCGTTCCCAAGTGGCTTCATCTTCGGTATGGTGGCTCCACTGAACCTTGCAGAACTTGATAACCTTGCTGCGTGTAACCCGGCTGGCAAACTCGAGAATCTTGACTGGTTTCTCCTCGTAGGTCAAATCGCTATCCAACTGAATCGCTTCTAGTGGCACTGTATCTCTCAGTGGAATATCAGCCATCTCTGCGTGGCACTTCTTCAGCTGGGAAACGTGGAACACATCGTGAACTCTTGACAATCCTTCGGGCAACTCCAGTTTGTAAGCAACTTCTCCCATACGTTCCAAAACTTTGTATGGTCCCACAAAACATGGTGCTAACTTTCCCTTAAACTCCAAAACGCTTAACTCCTCGAAGTGGGGACACTTGAAGGTAAACTCTGTCCCCGACTTCGTAAACTGTCTCCTTGCGTTTAGAATCCGCATAACTCTTCTGCCTGGAATTGGGCTACCTTGAGTCTATCGCGAATCAGCTTAACTTTCTCTTCAGACTCTTTGATCAAATCTGGTCCAAACAACTAACAGTCTCCAACTTCATCCCATAACAACGGTGTCCTGCACCTCCTTCCGTGCAAGGCTTCAAAAGGGGCCATCTTCAAACTGGATTAATAACTGTTGCTATAAGAGAACTCTGCATATGGCAAATTGTCGTCCCAACTAGATCGGTAATCTAGCGCACAAGCTCTCAGCATGTCCTCCAGAATCGGATTGACTCTCTCGGTCTGTCCATCTGTCTGTGGATGAAAGGCTGTACTGAACTCTAGCTTGGTTCCCAAAGTTTCGTGCAACTGATTCCAGAACTTGGAGGTAAACTGGGTTCCTCTATCTGATACAATGGTCCTCGAAACTCCATGCAGACATACGATCCTGGTCATGTATATCTTTGCCAACTTAGCACTGGTGTAAGCGGTCTTCACTGGGATGAAATGAGCTACCTTCGCCAACTGATCGACTACAACCCATATCGAGTCACCGCCAAAATGAGTCATGGGCAATCCCATGATTAAATCCATGCCTAGCTTATCCCACTTCCATTCGGGTATCGGCAATGGCTGTAGCAATCCTGCTGGCTTCTGATGCTCTGCCTTCACTCTCTGACATACATCACACACTGCTACATACTCCGCAATATCCTTCTTCATTCCGATCCACCAGAAACTATCCTTCAAATCCAGATACATCTTGGTATTTCCTGGGTGAATCGAATACGGCGAATCATGGGCCTCCTGCAAAATCAACTTCCTGATCTCCGAATCATTAGGCACATATACGCGGTCTTCAAACCATAAGGTGTCGTGCTAATCTTCATGAAATCCCTTAGCTTTTCCTTTGCTCATCTTTTCCTTTATCTCGGCAATCTCCTCATTAGTTTTCTGAGCTTCCCTGATCTTATCCATCAAGGTAGACTCAATCTCCAATGCTGCTACATAGCCTCTCGGAACTATCTCCAAACATAGCTCGCGAAGATCCTCTGCTAATTCCTTGGGTAACTCTCCGGTCGTGAGTGTGTTGACATGGCTCTTGCGGCTCAACGCATCGGCTACTACGTTAGCCTTCCCAGGATGATAGTGCAACCTCATATCATAATCCTTGATGAGTTCCAACCATCTCCTTTGACTGGGATTCAACTCTTTCTGCGTGAAGATATACTTCAAACTCTTGTGATCCGTGTACACCTCACAATGGTTTCCGATAAGGAAATGCCTCCATGTCTTCAATGCATGCACTACGGCTGCTAACTCCAAATCATGTGTAGCATAATTCAACTCATGGTGCTTAAGCTGTCGTGAGGCATAAGAAACAACTCTTCCCTCCTGCATAAGCACTGCTCCAAGTCCTCGACGAGAAACATCGCAATATACTTCATAATCCTTGCGCTGATCTGGCAGAATCAACACCGGTGATGTAACCAAATGTTTCTTCAACTCCTAGAAACTGGCCTCACATTCCTCATTCCATTTGAATTTGGTGTCCTTTTTCAACAACTCTGTCATAGGATTTGCAATCTTTGAGAAATTCTCAACGAACCTCCGGTAGTATCCTACGAGTCCAAGAAAACTCCGGATCTCTCCAACTGACGTGGGTGCTTCCCAGTTTGCCACAGTGACAACCTTGGTGGGGTCTACTGTTATTCCTTCTCCGGATATAACATGTCTGAGGAATCCAACTTCCTTCAACCAAAACTCGCACTTGCTAAACTTGGCATATAACTGATGTTCTCTGAGCTTTCCAAGTACCAAACGCAAATGCTCCTTATGCCCCTCTTCATTCTTCGAGTAGACCAAAATATCATCAAAGAACACCACGACGAACTTATCCAAAAACTCCATAAACACCTTGTTCATCATGTTCATGAAATAGGCAGGTGCGTTAGTCATACCAAATGACATAACAGTATACTCATATAGCCCGTACCTTGTGGTAAAAGCTCTCTTAGGTATATCCTGCTCACCAATCTTCAACTGGTGGTATCCTGATCGTTGATCGATCTTGGAAAATACCTTAGCTCCTTGCAACTGATCAAACAGGTCATTGATCATCGGCAGTGGATGCTTGTTCTTGATTGTCACTTCATTTAATCCTCGATAATCAACAACCATCCTCAACGATCCATCCTTCTTCTCCATGCCAAGCACGGGTGATCCCCAAGGTGACGAGCTTGGGCGAATATAACCTTTATCCAGTAACTCCTTAATTTGCCACTTAATTTCCTCCAAATCCTTTGTGGGCATCCTGTACGGTCTCTTAGATATTGGCCCTGTGCCTGGCAAAAGCTCAATCAAAAACTCAATGTCTCTATCCAGTGGCATGCCTGGCAACTCTTCTGGAAATACATCAGGGAAATACTTCACCACTGGTACTTCCTCCTGTACAACTCCTGATAAGGAATTCACTTGAGTCCTCTTCGGCTCATGCCGGGATACATACTTAATCCTTCTTCCTTCTGGGGTGGTGAGCAAAATCGACTTACTGGCGCAATCGATGTTTCCTCCATACATCGATAGCCAATCCATACCCAGAATCACATCCAAACCTTGCGACTCCAAGATTATTAGATCTGAGGGGAAAACATGCCTACCTATGGTCAATGGCATCTGAAAACATCCTTGACTTGCTATATACTCCGCTCCTGGTGAGCTTACTAACATAGGTGTTCTAAGAACTTTGGTGGGCATCTTAAACTTATCCACAAATCCCCTTGATATGTATGAATGCGAAGCACTAGTATCAAAAGAACGATTGCAGTAAATGACTTAACTAAAAACTTACCTATTACTGCATCTGGCTAGGCTTCTACCTCCTCCACATTAACGTGGTTCACCTGTCCCCTATTGAAAGGGTTGGGCTTCTTCCCAGAGCTTCCATTGCCATTTCCATTCTTTGCTTCTGAACATTCAGTGGCATAATGTCCAGTCTTCTGACACTTGAAACAGGTAATGTGGCTTAGATCCCTCTTGGCTGGTGGTGATGGGTTGGTATGGTTCTGACTGTTGCTTCCTCCATTCCCATTGCCATTCTTGGGGCCACTATGGTTGTGCGAACTCCCTCCATTGTGATTGTGACCTCCATGTTTATGCTGAAAAGGTCCTCCCAAGTTTGGGGTAAAATGGGGCTTCTACTGAGCTCCAGAATTGTACTTCCCTTGTCCATACTTCCTCTTGCGGTTGTCAATCTACTGCTGCTTCCCTTCAACCATGAGAGCTCTATCTACCAACTCCTGGTAATTGTTGAAGGTTGCCACCATCAACTGCATGCTCAGCTTATCATTCAGTCCTTCCAGAAACTTCTCCTATTTAGCTGCATCTGTAGCAACGTCATCTGGGGCATAACATGCTAACTTACTAAAATCATCCACATACTCGCCAACTGTACGTCCTCCTTGGCGCAAGTTGCGGAACTCACGCTTCTTCATGGCCATAGCTCCTGCTGAAACATGGGCAGTACGAAAAGTCTGCTGAAACTGGTCCCATGTGACAGTGTTGATGGGGTAAGTGGCTGCGAAATTCTCCCACCATGATGCTGCGGGTCCATCAAGTTGATGTGCGGCAAAATGCACTCTCTCCGCATCTGTGCATCCTGCAGTGGTCAACTCCCTTCCAATCTTGCGGAGCCAATCATCTGCAACTATCGGCTCGGTGCTACTGGAGAACACCGGCGGGTTTAGCCTTAAGAAACGGGCTAAGTGGTCAACTGGTGGTGGTGGTGATGGGTTGTTGTTGGTGGTGGTGTTCCCCTGGTTCTGATTCTGGACTAGTATCTGCATCAATGCATTCTGCTGCTGGATCAACTAAGTGAGCTCCGATGGGAAAGCAAATCCATTGTCGCGTCTCGGAGGCATCTGAGGGTTGAGAAAACATGAGAATATAGAATAGAATGAGGTCTAGAGGGAAAACACTACCCATATGCACATGAGACAAACACAAACATATCACTTCAATCTATTCACACAAGGGCATACAACGGTCTAACTATCGTTACAAAAGTGCTCGGACTATGCTATATACATGGGGGAATACTACTACTGATATGGTGGTCGACTAGAAAATTTGATCGGTCGAAGACTCCATGATATCTGCTCCAGCTTCATCAACATAGTCATCATTATTATCGCCAGGGTCTGAGTTGGTGTCGTCAATGATGATGTAGTTCTCCGGGCAAGTGGAATCATCGACATCTCCTCCTAGCGTGGGGTCTCCCATGAATACTCCGATCTTCTTTATCAGGTCGTCGTTCTTCTCCAATAATGTTGCAATTTCCTCCTCATATCCATCGCGGGTAGACTTGAGTTCTTCTTCCAGCTCCGTGATCCTAGTCATTGCCTTCTTCAGATCTATCATGCCTGCGCACATCTGGTTCTCCTGGCGACGAATGTGCTGGTTTAACTCTTGGATAAAAGCTGCAATAGATCTATCCTTCCGGGTGCTGATCATCTCCCATTGCTCGTCTTGTCGCCCACAAATCCGGTAGATAGTATCCTTGAGATCCTTATGGTACACTTCTTCAATGCGTCCCATGGTGATGTGGGCTGGCATGCTCTTTCCTAGACTCCAGGTTGGTGCATCATAGGAAAACTCTATGGGCTCGGTGACTGGCATGAACATCCTTCCTGGAACTTGAACTCAAATCATCCAACATTCCTCTTCTGGTAAAGTGGCGTTGTAGGTCCCGGTGAAGCTTGGTATTCCGATGTTCAGGTATCTAGTAACTTCCTTCAAGTGGCGTCCAAAAGGTGTATCTTCATACGGACTTGTTCCTTGCATTCGCCATCCTAAAGTGTAGAAAAGGGAGAGGAGTTAGAAATGAGAAGAGAGTAGTGATCTATGGCTTCAGTTTAGTGGTCATGTCCTACAGTCAGCGTGTGCTCTGATACCATCTTGTAGCGACCAGACCTCAAACAGTCTGATCTCTATGCATCAGTGTCATCCCTGGATCGGTAATGCTGACACGCACAGTACTTGAAGGATTTATAACAGAGTAGCAATCACACACTTATTACATCGAATGTCTCAAAAGAGAACTTATTACAATAAATATGGCTTAAGGCCATCTATAAACGATAACAACGGAAGGCTTGGAAGATAAAGTGAGTCCATCAACTCCAATGGCATCACTGAGTGAAAGATCACGACCTAAGGCACCTTACTCGTCGTCTGAAAAGTCTGCAACATGAACGTTGCAGCCTGAAAATGGGTCAGCACATGGAATATGCTGGCAATGTAACACATAGAGAGTAATGAACAGAATAATGCTATCACTACATGCATATATGGCTGGTGGAAAGCTCTATGGTTACAGTTTTGCATAAAGCCAAATTTTCCCTACAACAAAGGAATAAATTTTATTTAACTATCATGGTGGTTGTTAAACATCGAGAAGGTTCCTCCAACTCAATCCCAATTAGGCATCATCATTGAACCCAATCAAAATTAAATTAAGTAACATGATGAGATCCACATGATAATCCAAGAACTAGATACTCAAAACGTCCATAACCGGGGACACGGCTAACCATGATTAGTTTGTACACTCTGCAGAGGTTTGCGCACTTTTTCCCACAAGACTCGAATACATCCATGGTCGGAGAAACGAGACATAGTCTTTCTGAAACAATAACTCTTTACTCTGGGTGGACAGTTACACCTACTTTCCCCTACATCTGCTAGCCCACCACTGAAAGAGGTCTTGCAACATACTCAACTATGCTAGAGCCCATAATATCTTGTGGCTGCACTCAGAAGTTTCTAGCATGAATAATCTTATGATCCCTTTGAGCCTGGGTGGCGGTCCATAGGAGAATCACATGGTACCCCGGGGTTTCCAAAAATACAGGCAACACTGGGTTCCCCAGGTGCCTCAATTCACCCAGATATGAATTAAAGTAGCCACCTTAAGTTAACCATTAATCACATCTGTCATGGATACACTCACGCAATCCACGTCTACAAGCATAGCATAGCAATATAAGCAAACGTAGAAGTAACTCCCAAAGGTTTGGTAATAAACAGGACAATAGGTACTACCTCATCTACTTCCCAAAAACCTACATATTAATCAGGTCCTAACCATGCAATTGTTTGAGGATTGATCTAATGCAATAAAACTGGATAGTAAAGCGGTATGATCAAAGTGTTACTTGCCTTGCTGATGATCCGTGAAACCTAGAGACTCATAGTAGCACGCTTCACACTCCAGGTACTCTATCGCAAACAAACAAGCATACAATAAGCACTCAACTAGAAGCACGGGTAAAGCTCAAATAAGAGATCCAACTAGAAAGTTCAACTTAAGAACTCTTGTTTGCAAAAAGAATCAAATCAAACGAAGCAACGAAACTCAAACTACGAAAGAAACAGGCTCCGTTTGCTAATCTAGACTTAAGTCAAATTTAATAGTAGCAAAAACTTGTTTAAGTTCATTAAATAGAAAGAGGGCTTCGAGAAGACACTCTAGGCGCTTGAATCGCCTGATTCCGATAAACGAGTGAAAAGATAAACTAAAACGAAAATCAGGGCAGAAATCATGATCAAAAATAATCGTGAAAAACCCTGGAAAAAGAAAAAACTGACGAAGAGGCTAACGAACGGACATTCGCTGTCTGCGGCTAAACTCACTCGTTCGTTAAAACGAACGAACTAGCGGACGCTCGCTAAATAAATAAACCAGAAAAAAATAAAACTGATCTATTCTAAAAAAACAAAACTAGGGTTTAAATAAAAACCGGTCGGTTTTTACCTAAACAGAAAAAAAACGGTGGAGAAACGGATCGGATCGGCAGCGGCTCCTGTCGACGGGGCGGCGGTTCCGGCGAGGCGAGGCGGGGTGGTGCGGGGCGGCGGCGACGACGATGTGCGGCGGCGGCGGGGAAGTGCGGGGGCGGCAGCAGCTAGGCGGCGGCGCTCGGGAGGTAGTGGCGTCGGCGAGGCAGGCGGTGGCGGGTCTGGCTTGGGGCTCCAGGGGGGCCCCGGGTCGGCTTTTAAAGAGGGGGGGGTGGCTTGGAGGAGGGGGCGACGACGGCGGAGTCGGCGGCGGCTCGGACTCCCTTGAGGAGTCCAGCTCGGGGACGAAGGCGACGGCGGGGCGGAGTGGGCCGGCCCAGATCGGCTGGGCGGTTGGCCCAGTCGGGCGTGCGAAGTTTTTTTTTAAATGACGTTCCGCCGAGAATAAATCCTAGAAAATTAAATAAAAATCTTAAAATTCCAAAACAAATTTTCATCGTCTAAATAAAATATTTAGAACAAGATGAACATTTTCTTGGCCTAAAATATGCAATTTTGAAAACGTGCAATTTTTCTATTTCAAATAAATTTGCAATAAACTCCAAATAAAATATTAAATTGATTTTTAATACTTTTCCTCTAAGATTTCATTTATTTTGGAGAAGTCATTTTATCTCCTCTCATATATTTTTATTTTAGAAATATTAGGAAAGAAAAATTATCAAAACCAATTGATCCCCTTTTCAAAATTTGAGAAAACTCAAATATGAAAATAACGAAATCCCCAACTCTCTCCGTAGGTCCTTGAGTTGCGTAGAATTTCTAGGATCAAGCCAAAATGCAATAAAATATGATATGCAATGATGATCTAATGTATAACATTCCAAATTGAGAATTTGGGATGTTACAATATATTGGATGAAACGACAGAGGCGCCGAGTTTCGGGTATGCGGACTTTATCAATATTTATCATAAAATATATATACACATATGTATGTACAAAGCCTGGAGCCAATGGCTCTAAGTGTAGTAAGGACGAAGATGAGAAATATTTGAAGGCCTGTTGGTCTCCTCCTCAGATGTATGTGATTTATTGTGCTCAGGTATGTCAATCAGATAATATGACCCATTATTGAGGTTCTTGCTGATGACAAAAGGTCCTTCCCAAGGAGGTGAGAGCTTATGCATACCGGCTTGTTCTTGGATCAATCGGAGCACTAAGTCGCCCTCCTAGAAAGTACAAATATGAACTCTACGGCTATGATAATGACGTAGGTCTTGTTGATATATAACAGATCATGCTGGAGCAAGATCACGTTCCTCTTACAGGGCATCAATAGAATCCTGTCGAGCTTGCTCATTATCTGCTTCTAAATAAGCCGCCACCCTGGGCGAGTCATGACGGATGTCACTTGGTAAGACGGCTTCTGCTCCGTAAACCATGAAGAAGGGCGTATAACCCGTTGATCTGTTTGGAGTAGTCCGTATACTCCAAAGGATTGAAGGAAGCTCCCCAACCCAACAACCCGGAGTACGTTGTAAAGGAACCATAAGCCTTGATTTGAGACCCTGCAAGATTTCCTGGTTTGCACGCTCTGCTTGCCCGTTGGACTGAGGATGTGCTATAGAGGCTACATCAAGCCGGATGTGCTCTCTTTGGCAAAATTGTTTCATTGCTCCCTTGGACAAGTTAGTTCCATTGTCAGTGATTATGCTGTGTGGATGACCAAAATGAAAAATCAACTTCTTGAGGAACTGAACTACTGTAGCTGCATCACAATTGCTTATTGGCTCCGCCTCAACCCACTTGGTAAACTTATCAATAGCAACCAAAAGGTGAATCTTTTTATCCTTGGACCGTTTGAACAGCCCAGCCATATCACAAGCCCCCGGACAGCAAACGACCAAGTGATCGGAATCATCCAAAGTTCTTGAGCAGGAACATGAGCTTGACACGCAATTTTCTAACAGCCATCACACTTACGTACTATGTCCTCAACATCTGCATGAGCCGTGAGCCAGTAAAAACTGTGTCGAAACGCTTTTGCCACCAAGGATCTTGAGTCAGCATGATGACCACAATCACCCAAGTGAATTTCATTGAGAATCTCTCATCCTTCTTCAGGGGAAACACATCGTTGAAAAAATCATGTGATGGTCCTTTTGTGCAACTTGCCATTGACAATATCCATGGACTTGGAACGTTGAACAATATATCGAGCGACAAGTTCATCCTCAAGTAACTTGCCTCGTGCTAAGTAGGCCAAATACGGTATCGCCTGTTCGTAGTAGGTCACACTATGAGTCAACAGTAAGAATAACCTGACTAATAAACAACCTTAGTTCATTGAGGAAGAAGTTGGTTGATCTTGATGTGGTCATGGGAGGGTCACAATGGTGTGCCTGATAATGATGAGATGATCATGTGAGGATCACAATGGTATTCTTGATAATGATGAGATGATCTTGTGAGGATCACACTGGTATTGTTGATAATGATTGAAGTGATCCCGTGACCACCACTACAAAAAAATACACTTCCGTGATGATACATGTTTGTCATAGTAGGTCACGTTTTCTGTCATGCATGTACATCCATGACAATTTTATGACAGAATCAAGATAGTCATACCTGTGCTGTCGTAGAAGTGTTCCATGACATTACCAAAATTATCATCACGGAAGTGTCCATTTCCATGATGATAAATCGCGCGTCATATAAGTGGTTTCATCAAGGGTGACCGACACGCGGCATCCACCTTAACGGCTCGCCATTAAGCTATCGGGTCCGGTTTTGGATCCAATAACCCATTAACAGCCCCAACCAATGGGGATTTTCCACGTGTAAAATCATCATTGGCTGGAAGAAACACGTGTCGGCTCACCGTTGGGACAGATGTCATCCACTCATTGGACCGAAGGCGCCTATGATACGTCGACATGTGGCACGGCCCAACAGAGGCCCATTCCTGTGAAAAGGCCGACCCGTTTGACTTGGTCAAAAGGTGGCGGGTCGGCCCACGGAAAGCCTGTTAACGTTCTGTTCGCATATAGCCCATTTACAACCCGCTAACCCAGGGCCCTTTATGACCTATTCGAATTAGGCCCAATAGCGTCATCTGGGCCGTCCAATATGATTCCAGCCCATTTTAACTTCCGGTCCATGTATGGCCCATGACATCTTTCGGCTCATATGAGGCCCTTTGCAACTCTTGGCCCATTAACGGCCCGTGGTGAAACTGGCCCGTAATGACCAGTGTATCACTTTATACCCATTAACGTCCCATTAGTCCATTGGGCCGTTTCCAGCCCATGTTATCTTTCGGCCTTCTCAGGGCCCATTTATTCTTGGGATCATTTCCATCATTCAGTCACTTACGGCCCGTTACTGTGATTTTCTGCTTGTGGGCCAAATTTAGCCCGTGGTTACAGTCGCCCGTTTGTGGCTCGTTAATACGTTGGGCCGTCTCATAGCGTCATCAAATACGGCCTATTAACGAAGTCCCGTTATGGTCGGCTCATGAATAGACGATTCCAACTATAGCCCATTTATGGCCATAATGCGGTCTGTTATTGGCCCATGTTTGGCCAATCGATCATACAACCCGTATAAGGCCCATTGATGATACGACCCGTAGAAGGCCCATTGTGTCTACGGCCCGTAGAAGGCCCATTGTTTCTATGCCCCGTAGAAGGCCCTTTGTTTCTACGGCCCGTAGAAGGACCATTGTTTCTACGGTCCGTAGGAGGCCCAGTGTCACTACAGTAAATATGTAGCCCATGGTTATTGTGGCCTAGTTTTAAAAATTAGGTTATTGCGGCCACTAGCAAACCGCGAAAAAAGAACTGCACTCACTACAAGCGAACAAATAAACAAGACAAGAAGGAAATAAATAAGCAAGCAACTTATGCTAGGCTATCATGGCTATTACACATATTAAATCCACTGGGCATCAAAGTTTGCCACCAGTGCAAAAATAGGGAACAAAGCAGCATATCATATACACTGGTTGTCAAAGTTGGCGACCAGTGCAAATAAACGCCGCAGCAAAACAAGTCTAGAACTGAAACCACTTCAGAAGAGCTCAAGAAACAATGTCCTGGGTACCCATAATGCTGGCAAGATGCTTAGCAAGCTTATTAACTTTCTCTTGTTTGGCGCTTAAATCCTCCAGCACTTGCTGTTGCACTAGAAAGTATGCATCTGAATTCTGCAGGGACTTCCTTAGTCCTTCGGCTTCCTGTGGCATAACATCTGATCGATGTCTTTCAACTTGAAGTTGAGACTCAAGAAGGTGAACTGATTCAGACAACGAGTTCAAAGAGCTGGTGCTAGCAGTAGTAGCCAGTAACTCGAACACTACATCAAGACAAGACTTTAGGGTTGTCTCAGTGTCTTCAGTATAGTTTTTATCAGCTTTCTTGGAGACCAACAGGGATGTCTCACTATCTTGAACCTTATATGCATTACTTCCTTTACCATTGCATAACGGGGTACTCTTCTCTAATATTTTATCCGCGTTCTAAAAGAGAAACAAACAAACACATCACAAGTTTACAATGTAGTATATGAAACTTATTTTGGTAAACCAGTTCAGTAGTAAGGTGGACAAGATAACAACATGAAACAAACATATATCTATGTAGTATGGTCACTGTATGGTCTATATCATTCTAGTTTATGTTGCCAAATCAAGATACATACAGTTCGACTCATATCTATTTAAGACAAAGCAGCATAGACAGAATATAAGTGTGGGAAACTACACAGCAATAACAACACTTGTAATGTGCATGGCATGAGAACATAACTGTTTATTCACTTGAAACTGAAATCAACATAGAGCAAGTTACAACAGCAAACACTTTAAATAAATAGGTTTAAAACATACCTGTTGCGCCATTGGAGTTTCAATTGCATCCTTCAAATTTGAAATTAGTTGGTATGAGAAAATACAGTGATGCAAGAGGAAAGTAGTATGAACCATAGCTATGGAACGTGACCTGAGAACAATTCTTCTTCTGCTTTAAGCGTTGACTTGGGGTTTGGAGTGGTGGTCCTTGTGCTTTGGGCACTGCAGTTGCCTTACTAACTGCTCGTGTTTGGGTGCTCTGTGGTGGAGACGGTGTTGTGTCAACTGGAACTGGGTTACTATCTGCTGGGGTTTGGGTTAGAAGGAGTGTAGCTGGTTCTTTGTCCAACTGGGTAGGGCTACAATCTGTGTTAGTCTGGGTTATGTGTGGTGGGTCTGGTTCTTGGGCAAGTACAACAGTGGTTCTATCTGCATCGATAGGTAGCACGATCTTTTCTGAAGACCGTGTTTTTACTCCCACAGATACTGCCATCACCCCCTCCAATTGAAATGGCTGATAAACAAGAAAAGTAATTGAATGTACAGACATTGTAAGATAGACAGGTGCAATGGATAGTAGGGAATAAAATAGGGCATGAAATAATTCACATTTATGTTGTCTAACCAAACAGAATAGCAGGACATAATTTCACATATATGATGGCTAATTAAACAGGATAGCATGACACAGTTTCACATGTATGATGGCTAACTAAACAGGATAAAATGACATACTTCAAAATATGGTGACTATGTAAACAGGATGACATGATATAACTATACGATGTGTCTATTAAAGTGGTTGGCATGCCATAAATCACAAACATGTCGTCTATGGAAACATGATGACATGATATAATTCATGGATAGAATGATATAATTCAAAATATGATGACTATGTAAACAGGATGAGATGATATAACTATATTATGTCTTTAGAAAATGGGTTGGCATGGCATAATTCAGATACATGCTATCTACGTAAACATCATGGCATGATATAATTCAAATATATGATTTATGTACTAAGCAAGTGAGCAGAGGGCAATCGCATATATGATGTGTCAACTAAGGAGATGTCATTCAATATTGTGTATATGATGTAAAAATTAAGCATTGCAATACAACATATGCATGATATGAGTAATATAACCCTGCCAAGTTTGAGCATACACCTCAGGGGGATAACAGGACTGGTCATCTACCTCTGAATCCTCCTCTGAAGAGCTATCTGTAACCAGCAAGATATCTGCTTCAGCACGTAGCATTGTCTGCTCTGAAGACCTTGTTTTCACTCCAGATTTCTCCATCACCAATTCAAATGGCTGATGCACAGGAAGAGCAGTCGAATATACAAACATTGTGGACAAATGCAATGAGAAGTACAAAAAAAGGACGGCATGATATAATTCACATATATGACGCTTGGCTAAACATCATGGCATTGCATAATTCACATATATAATGCCTTGCAACAAGATAGCATTGCATAATTCACATATATAATGTCTTGCAACAAGATGGCATTGCATAATTCACATATATGGTAATTAGACACTAAACAAGTGGCATTCACACAAAGCATGTCTAAACTAAGCAAATGACATAGCAATGCAAGATACCATACGCACGATATGAGCAACATAGCCCTGCCAAGTTATAGCATGCACCTCGAGGGGGAAATAGGACTGGTCATTTGTCTCTGAATCCTCCTCTGAGGAGCTATCCGTAACCAGCAAGACATGCGCTTCATCAGATAGCATTGTCTGCTCTGAAGACCTTGTTTCCACTCCAGATTTTCCCATGACCGTGCCGAATGGCTGATGCACAGGAAGAGTAATTGAATGTACTAAAATTGTTGACAATTTAACACGTAATAAAAAATGATGGCATGATATAATTCACATATAAGACGACTGGCTAACTAGGGTGGCATTGCAAAATTCACATATATGATGCCTAGCTAAACAAGATGGCATTGCATGATTCACATATACGATAAAGAAACTAAATAGATGGCATTGACACAAAGCATGTCTAAACTAAGAAGATGACATATTTGATGTATACAGTAAGCAATGCAAGGCACCATATGCATGATATTACCAACATCAGCATGCCAAGTTAGAGCGAAGACCTCAGGGGGTAAATAGGAGTGGTCTTCTCCTTCTGAATCCCCCTTAGAACAGTTATCTTCCTCTTGATTACGATCCGAAATGGGTGGAGGGGGGCTGCCTTTGCGCCAACCATGGAGCAACGTCTGCATGAAATTTTATTGCCACGCAAGGCTCGTCTCTTTTGCTCTACATGTTCAGTTCCATTGTGTACAATAACTGACATGCATAGGAATAAAACATAGTGAGATTATGTAAGGAATGCATGCACAAATCCAAAGTTATGGTAGCAAACTATGGATAGACCCAAAACCAATGATAGCAGGCAGATAATAGCTTTAGTTAAAAAATACAGATTATGGCTCCTTTAATATTTGTTTGCACCCAACATGAAACTCATAGTAGACACCCGAGATTAACCAGATAGTAGACAGATAGTACTGATTGCTGCCCCAATATGTACCCCATAACCATTTAAAAACTCAAGTTTCAGCATTAGTTTGGACCTGACTTGGAGTCTAATAGGTGAACACGATAATAAAGTAGCATGTCATCATATTGAGCGATGCATAACGTAAGCAGACATGGAAGAGTGCGACCTCTATTGGGGACCCGTGTAGTCCTCAAGATCATCTGCTCAGTTGATGATGGTAATGCAGTTGTCGTGGCTGCCGGCGGCGGGGAAGAATATCTGAGGCGGCGAAAAGACAGTTTGGAGAGCGGATCCCTGCTGTGGTGAACCCTTCCGTAGTTGGAGCAGCTGAGATGGGGTGGAACACAGAGGCAGGAGAAGGACAAACCACACAAGGTTTTCTTTGACACACATCTGTAACAAAAGTAATTGTGTAAGGGCTTGTTTGAATTTGAGAATTCTAACAATGCATGGATAGGAAATAGACAGGAATAGGATAGGAATGCACATGCAAAATAGAGAATTTCAAAATACAGGATTTCTGCCAATCCGGATCTTTGATTCACAAGAATTGGAAGATCACATGATGCAAAGAAGCATGGTGAGATTAAGTCAAACCACAAGACAATGTAGGTTATAATGATATTATGCTACTATCTCTTAGTCTTGTCCTTCATGAATAGGAATTTGAAAAGGTGGACAAGTGGAAATTAAATTCCTATGGTTTTTCTTTCAAGGAGACACTAAATGAATAAATCCTATAGTTTTCCTTTGCTCCATTCATTTGAACCAAATTCATGAATAGTAGTACCATAGGAAACTTTCCAATTCCTATGTTTTTCCTTCACTTTTCCTTTCAAGCACTGGCGATTCTAGTAGGCAGGCTTGAGCAAGGAAAAACCTACACTAAAAAATGTTTTTGTGCTACTTCTATTACTTTGGACCCAGGCCACTGCCCTACTAGCTCAACTCCCAGGCCCATCGACAAATGCATAGCTCAAACGCGCAGAGATAAGTAATGATGGCGTTCAAGAGAGTCCATCATGGATAGCTAAGTTGCTTGGTACCTCACTGCTTGTCATATAGTAGGATAAAATAATCGTATTCCACGTTACTACGTGTGCTCAGTGGACAATATATATAATATGTAGAGTAAAAAAGAGATGCAACAAGTGTACAACCTCTTTGGCGAAGCCATGTTGATCTCGCGTGATTGGCTTGGTCGGTGAGGATGCTCCGGCTGACTTGGCTGTCGGAGGAGGGGAAGAAGATCTTAGGCGTTTGGAGATGGAGCCCGGGGTACTGCTCCACTGTGATGGAGGGTTTCATCGTTGGAGCAGCTCCGGTGAGTTGTACGACGCCGAGGCTAAAGCAGGACAAGAGAGAGAACGTTAACCTGAGTGGAATTCTAATAGAATCTCCAATAGATGAATACATAACCACAAAGTGCTAGATGTAAAATACATCAGCCGCTCATCTCTGAACTCAACTGTCGAAACTGAGTTTAACTGTCGAAACTGAACTTAACTGTTAAAACTGGATTTTGCTGTCGAAACTGAATTTTACTGTTGAAACTGAACGCACTAGAGGGGAGGCTACACGTCTGTCGACTGACTTTTTCATCTCTGGCCAGTCGATTTTCCAGCCATTGGATACGAAATCAAGGGCCTACAGTTCATCTTCAACCTCCACCCCCTGAGCCGCTAGCCACCACCGGCCAAACAGCCACCCCCCGTCGCCCCAGCCATCCCTCTAGGCCCCCCGTGCCGAGATTTTTCTCCGGCGATCCCCACGCACCACCCCACCACCGCCGGCGACCACTGCCCCCACCCTGAATCCTAAGATAGATAGTGGGGTACCTCTTCGGTGCGCCCCCTCCCCGCTGCGGCTGGATCTTCCTTAACTCCGGCGAGCCCCCCACCCCTGAAAATCGACTGACCCAAAATGATTCAGTCGACTAAAGTGTAGCTAAATTGGAGCAACATCGCAAGCAAGATCACGAGCGAGAGCAGCAGCGCAAGCAAGAGCAAGAGCAATAGCAAGAGCAGACCAGGCAGGGGACTGAGAGCAAGAGTAGTGCAGCAGCACGAGCGAGAGCTAAAGAAGCAGCAACTCCAACTGCTGTGGACGTCGCCGCCGAGGGAGCGATGCCGTGGAGGAAGTGGCCGTCGATGCCGCCGTGGATGGATCTGCACCGTGTCGGCTCGGGACTGAGAGCCAGCAGCACCATGAGATCGAATCAAGAAGAAAATGCGGCGATTAGTGTACAACCTCTTTGGTGGCACTGATTAGGCCGAAGCTTCATCTGAGGAAACGGTGATGATGTTGCTCTTCTGGTGGTGCATGTGAAGGCGGCAGTGTGGGAATGGAGGTGGTGCGAAAGACGAGGGGAACGTCAGGGCAGCTCCTTGGAGGTGGAGGACGGGGTGGCTGAACCGGCAGGACGACGAGATGGACGACGGATCCTCATCCGGTACGGTGGATGAGAGACGTGGAGGTATTGCTGTGGACAACATCGTCGAGGAAGAGGCTCCGGCTGGGTCGCGGACGGAGGAGGGTGTGGGGCTTCGCGGGTTTTCGCGGCCTTGGTGTACGAATGGGTGGGCGGATGGGATGGGAGTGGGGAACCATAGCTTAGGGACGCACTTGTCCGAAATATGGGGTAAGTTATGAAAGTACCCCCACCGATTTGAGGCGGTTCTTTTGGTTCAGGGGTATCACGGGCATTTCTCGTGTCGGGATTGCACAGGAGGTGGGAGTTTTCGCACGCGCTGTACTTTTGGAATAGCAAGGCGCGTGTTGAGATGGAGGGAGTTGTCGGAGCACAATGAGACAAAGATATATCTTAATTATTTCGTGGTAACATGAAGAGGCGGGAGTTTCGCAGCACGATAGACAGAGACGCTAGCTTGAAATTTCGACATAACAAGGCGCGGCTTGAAATTTTGGGAGAACAAACTTAACATGTACCCCAAAAAAAGACAATTCGCACCTCATCACTAGAGAGAGCCATGTCCTGTTTTACTATATTACTAGAAATGCATTCAAATACAACAAAAAAAACTAGAAAAATCGGGACAACAAACATAACATGTATAGTACCAAAACAATTTGCACTTCCCTCAACAATAAAAAAACAATGTGCGTTGTCTAGCATATGGACTAAATTTGAGTACATTTTCCCTATTTGAATGGAATTGTACTCGGGTTAGTTATACAACCATCTAAATATTATCTTCACAACACATCACGTGAATACAGGAGAAGTCTATACCTACTAATAAAGCAAGGTGCGTTTCTCCGATTTTTTTTCAACCGTTCACCACTGGTTTTTTAGTTCTATCCAAGGTGGTACTAATTTTTTATGTGTCCATCTGCCATAAAAGAAACAGTTTTATCCAAAATTTTGTACGTGGCCGCGCGCGCTGAGGCCCAGCCCATTTATTTCCTGCCCATGCAGTTGAGAACCGTTATTTACCGCACTGGGACGACCCATTTTTATTTTTTCTCTATTCTGCTTCTTTTTCCTTTTCTTTTCTTTCCTTTTTTCTTTTCTCTTTCCTTTTTATTTTTTATATTCCAAGTTTCTTTTTGTTTTTTCTTTTTTTCATAAAAATTCTATTTTTTAAAAATGTCCGGGATTTTAAAATATATACCGTATTGAAAAATGTTCAGAACATTAAATCTTTGTTGTCATTCAAAAATTGGTTTAGATTTTTAAAACAATTTTCCTTTTTTTCTTTGTGTTTTCCAAAGTTGTTCAAGATTTTTTTAAAAGAATTTAAAAAATGTTCCAAATACAAAAAATATTCTTGTTTTAGTGAAATGTTCGCAAATTCGGAATAATGTCAAGAAACACATTCCAAAAATTGTTTTGAATGTTCAAAATATGTTTCATTTAAAAAAACAAATTGAAAACATGTTCATGTTATTATAAAAGGTTTATGTTTTGAAATAAAATTGTGAATTTTGAGTGTTTCATATTTTGTTGTGTATTTATGAAAATGTAAAAATTCCAATTATTTTTTGGGATTTTCAAAATTATTCATGTTTTCAGGAATGTTCAACAATTTATATTTTTTAAACAGTTCAAAAAAACTGTTTCAAATCTGACCTTAGAGTATGATCTTAAAGGTTTGAGCTGGCCATTGTTTGGTAGGACTCGTCTGTTTGAGTGGCTAGCAGCACGTAGTCGAGTCTTTGAGGGCATGATTTTGATCCCTCAACTCATCATTTTTTTATTTTTTTCGTGCCTTACTAACACAGGTCGTCTTTGCGCCTACCAGTGGCGCCCCATGCGCTATTTTACGCTACTAGCGTCATATAGTAGCCCCCACGCAGTTGGCCCAAGAAACAAATTGCTCCATCACATAGGTTGTATTATGCCTTAGCCGCGCTCCCCTACCGGGTCGTTCGAGGGAGCAATTTCTTTACTTGGGCCAATAAAAGAGAAGGGACATTGGTGTCTGGTTATGCGCTAAATATGCTAATGAAATGGGATTTATGCGCTACAATTAGTAATCCATCCGGTTATGCCATCGTAAGAAAGAATGGTCAAAGCAACTGTGCCCCGAAGGTCAGCGCATAGCTACCAAATGAGGAGGCAGACACAACCCCTAGACAGAGGCGGACCCCAATGATAAAAAGGCATGAGTTGGATGGTTGCCGCCACGCCGACTAACGCCACCACTATCAAGATCTCGCGGAACAAACATGACCCATGAGAAGACCACAACTCCTCTCTCTATTGCACCGCTATGGAGATCATTTTTGGTGGACACATTAACTATCTCTCCCATTGCTTCTCCAGAGAAACATCTTTCCTGTTGCAACGCATGGGCATATGTTCTAGTAAATTCCTATATAAATACGAACTACATTTACATATGATCTCAAATTCAAATATATGTATCCATTTTATTTTGAATTCAAATCAAAGTACATGTATGCTCTAGCTAGATGTTCGGAATCTAAACCATGTATGGTATACTATGTATAATGTGTTTAACACGCACAACACACACACACACACACAAACACCATTTAGACTAGTAAGGTACACGTGCATTGCACGCATGAGATTAGGTAACCAAATTATGAATAAATACCACATTATAGCATGTGATCTTTGAGTCATATATGCATGATGTAGATGTTCGTTTAATTCTTATATTTCATTTCATTCAAAATCATCTAGTTTTTATAAGAAAGCTAATCTATTTTAAGATTCATGGATGTGCGTTGTAAGTCATAAAGTAAACACAAATAATGGCAAATCATGTAGAAAAACATTTGGGCAATTCTGATACGGAAGATTCTAGAACAAAGAAGAAGCGCTTGTGTTTTGAGGTTTGTGCATTATGCTTAAGTTCAACCATGGAGTCTTCTAGATTGTACATGTGGCAAAATCTGGTGGAATCTAGATGATATCCAACGGCCAGTAGTGCTCAAATTTGCCATCTCTGCACCATCGGATTGGTCTCATCCAACGATCATCTTTCACAGTTAAAGTTATCCGCACACTATATAAAAATATAAAATATAATATATGTAGGGGTATAGATATAGATATGTGATGCGAAAGCCACCCATCATCTCCAATTAGAATAGTTTGTCCATGCACGGATGCAATGTGGCCAAACGTTGTCTGCCATCGGTATCTCAAATTCAAATCAGTGTGACCTTGTTCAGTGTGTATACACAGTACAACATGCTCGTTTCCAAACCACACCGCGCATATCTCCGTTATATTCATGCATGCATGGGTTTCAAACATCATGATCTCTTATTCAAATATTTGAATTCAACTTTACATTGATTGTTACCTCACCTAGTCTTTTACACCCACACAGTCGTCTTCTCTTTATAATTGTACCACTAACTTTCTCTCGTGCATGCATGCACACATACTACCAGTCGGCATTATCCATCACACACATGCAATTTTTTCTTCAGGTCGGTCTCCCATGCAGGCACACACACACACACACACACACACACACACACACCTCCCCCTCTCCATCATATCGGGCATTCTTTATCTCTCACGTGCATGCGCAACGATCGATGTTCCTCTATGTGTGTGTATATATAGCTAGGTCTTTCACGGTTTTCCACACAAACCGATCAATCTATATATCTAGTGATGTCTCACCCTCTTTCCCATGTCCACATCGATCAATCTATACCTTTCTATACAGGATTACATAGCTAATACACCCACATTAATTATATATCCAACGTCCCCCTCTCATCATCCATGCCTTCCGCTTCATCTCTCAGATGCGTGCACAGTGGTGAAGACAGGGGGCAGCAAGGGCCTTGCCCCCCTGTAACATCACTATATATCGAGGCTAATATGAATGTGATCATTAGGCAATTGCTGGTAAAATGGTTTAAGTTGATGAATTGGACCTCCTCGTAAAGGATTAGCAATGCTTGGCCCCCTAGCTCATTTATTTTTCGTGGCTCTGCCATTGCGCACAACAGCGCACGTTCTCGCCCCCTCTCTTTGAATATCGATCTCGCACTTGTGCACTCCTTCATAGTCTCCCTCCACTTGGCCCCTCGCACCATCTTCTAGCCCCCCACCGCATTTTTCCACATGTACAATCTAGCAGACTCCATGGTTGAACTTAAGCATAATGCACAAACCTCAAAACACAAGTGCTTCTCCTTTCTTCTAGAATCTTTCGTATCATAACTGCCCAAACTTTTTTTCTAGTTGAATTGCCATTATTTGTTTTTTACTTTACGCTTTACAATGCACAATTCCATGAATCATAAAATAGATTAAGGGCTTCTTTGATTCAAAGGATTCTCAAAGGAATTTTGGAGGATTCTAATCCTCCAGAATTTTTCCTATCTAGGTTGTTTGATTCGTAGGATTGTAAACCATAGGAATTATTCCATAGGATTCATTTGCACTATATTTCATAGGAAACATCCCATCCACTCAAACCTCTTTGAAAGAATCCTGTGTTTCTTCTATGCACAATCAAACACTTGTACAATCCTGTAGGATTCAAGACGACATTCCACTCTAATCCCATGTTTTTCCTATTCCCGCGTTTTGGAAATCCTACGAATCAAAGAGGCCCTAGCTTTTTTATAAAAACTAATTGATTTTGAATGAGATGAACTATAAGAATTAAACGAAGGTCTACGTCAGGCATATATGACTCGGAGCTTACATGCTATAGTGTGGTATTTATTCATAATTTGGTTGCCAAATCTGATCCGTGCAATGCACGTGTACCTTACTAGTACTTCGAGTATGTGCAAAACACGTAAATTAGAATTCCAATGGCATACTACACAGTCTTTCTCTTATAGTTCATGAATCCACGTGGCACATGTGGAGGCGTTGTCACGACCTCCTTGTGTGGATTGATCACAGTGACGTGCTGCTAGTTCCAGAAGAATGTACTCGTCCTCTCTGAGCCACACTGGCGGTACATGCACAAAGCAAAGATGTGCACGCACGTGATAACCCACAAGTGTAGGGGATCGCAACAGCTTTCGAGGGTAAAGTATTCAACCCAAATTTATTGATTCGACAGAAGGGGAGCCAAAGAATATTCTTGAGTATTAGCAGTTGAGTTGTCAATTCAACCACACCTGGATAACTTAGTATCTGCAACAAAGTATTTAGTAGCAAAAGTGGTATGATAATAAAAGTAACGGTAGCAAAAGTAATGTTTTTGGGTTTTGTAGTGATTGTAACAGTAGCAACGGAAAAGTAAATAAGCGAAGAACAATATGTGAAAAGCTCGTAGGCAATGGATCAGTGATGGATAATTATGCCGGATGCGATTCCTCATGCAATAGTTATAACATAGGGTGATATAGAACTAGCTCCAATTCATCAATGTAATGTAGGCATGTATTCCGTAAATAGTCATACATGCTTATGGAAAAGAACTCGCATGACATCTTTTGTCCTACCCTCCCGTGGAAGCGGGGTCCTAGCGGAAACTAAGGGATATTAAGGCCTCCTTTTAATAGAGAACCGGAACAAAGCATTAGCACATAGTGAATACATGAACTCCTCAAACTACGGTCATCACCGAGAAGTATCCCGATTATTGTCACTTCGGGGTTGTCGGATCATAACACATAATAGGTGACTATAGACTTGCAAGATAGGATCAAGAACACACATATATTCATGAAAACATAATAGGTTCAGATCTGAAATCATGGCACTCGGGCCCTAGTGACAAGCATTAAGCATAGCAAAGTCATAGCAACATCAATCTCAGAACATAGTGGATACTAGGGATCAAACCCTAACAAAACTAACTTGATTACATGATAAATCTCATCCAACCCATCACCGTCCAGCAAGCCTACGATGGAATTACTCACGCACGACGGTGAGCATCATGAAATTGGTGATGGAGGATGGTTGATGATGACGACGGCGAAGAATCCCCCTCCCCGGAGCCCCGAACAGACTCCTGATCAGCCCTCTCGAGAGAGATTAGGGCTTGGCAGCGGTTCCGTGTCGTAAAACGCGATGAAACTTTCTCTCTGATTTTTTTCTCCTGGAACGTGAATATATGGAGTTGGAGTTGAGGTCGGTGGAGGTCCAGGGGGCCCACGAGATAGGAGGGCGCGCCCTAGGGGGGGCACCCACCTGTCTTGTGGACAGCCTGTGGGCCCCCTGGTATTGATTCTTTCGCCAAAATTTCTTATTAATTCCAAAAAGTGCCTCAGTGGATTTCCAGGACATTCTGAGAACTTTTATTTTCTACACATAAAACAACATCATGGAAGTTCTGCTAAAAACAACGTCAGTCCGGGTTAGTTTCATTCAAATCATGTAAGTTAGAGTCCAAAACAAGGGCAAAAGTGTTTGGAAAAGTAGATACGTTGGAGACGTATCAACTCCCCCAAGCTTAAACCTTTGCTTGTCCTCAAGCAATTCAGTTGACAAACTGAAAGTGATAAAGAAAATCTTTTACAAACTCTGTTTTCTCTTGTTGTTGTAAACATGAAAATCCAACATTCAAGTTTCAGCAAATATTATGAACTAACCATACTAACAATAACACCTAGGTCTCACAATTACTAATATCAATAGCATAATCAGCTAGCGAGCCATAATAATAAAACTCGGATGACAACACTTTCTCAAAATAATCATGATATGATATAACAAAATGGTATCTCGCTAGCCCTTTCTGAGACCACAAAACATAAATGCAGAGCACCTTTAAAGATCAAGGACTGACTAAACATTGTAATTCATGGTAAAAGAGATCTAGTCAAGTCATACCCAATATAAACCAATAGTAATGAATGCAAATGATAGTGTGCTCTCCAGCGGGTGCTTTTAATAAGAAGGGTGATGACTCAACATAAAAGTAAATAAATAGGCCCTTCGTAGAAGGAAGCAGGGATTCGTAGAGGTGCCAGAGCTCGATTTTAAAATAGAGATTGAATAACATTTTGAGCGGCATACTTCCGCTGTCAACGCAACAACTATGAGATGGCTATATCTTCCATACTACATGCATTATAGGTAGTTCCCAAACAGAATGGTAAAGGTTTATATTCCCCCAACCACCAACAAGCATCAATCCATGGATTGCTCGAAACAACGAGTGCCTCCAACATACAACAACCCTGGGGGAGTTTTGTTTAATTATTTTGATTTTCTTTGATCTTTTTGGATCATGGGACTGGGCATCCCGGTTACCGGCCCTTTCTCGTGAATGAGGAGCGGAGTCCACTCCTCTTGAGAATAACCCACCTAGCATGGAAGATATAGGCAGCCCTAGTTGTAACATGAGCTGCTCGAGCATACAAAACAGAATTTCATTTGAAGGTTTGGAGTTTGGCACATACAAATTTACTTGGAATGGCAGGTAAATACCGCATATAGGAAGGTATAGTGGACTCATATGGAACAACTTTGGGGTTTAAGGAGTTTGGATGCACAAGCAGTATTCCCGCTTAGTACAGGTGAAGGCTAGCAAAAGACTGGGAAGCGACCAACTGAGAGAGCGACATCAGTCGTAAACATGCATTAAAATTAATTTACACCGAGTACAAGCATGAGTAGGATATAATCCACCATGAACATAAATATCGTGAAGGCTATGTTGATTTGTTTCAACTACATGCGTGAACATGTGCCAAGTCGAGTTACTCAATTCATTCAAAGGAGGATACCATCCCATCATACCACATCATAATCATTCTAATAGCATGTTGGCATACAAGGTAAACCATTATAACTCATAGCTAATCAAGCATGGCACAAGCAACTATAATCTCTAAATGTCATTGCAAATATGTTTACTTCATAATAGCTGATTCAGGAACTATCACTACTAGGGAAAAGCCTAGCAGCAGCGCGGGTTTTGGCCCTCTCAGTAGCGCGGGTACCGGTGCTACTAATAAGGTGCTACAGCTAACGTATAGCAGTAGCACCTGTTGACCCACGCTACTGCTACTGATGAATAGCTGTAGCGCTCTTTGAAAAAGGGCGCCACTGATATTATCTGCAGCGCTGTTTAGCAGGAAGCGCTACTGGTAACTCAGCACTACTGCTAAATTTCCCCCCTCGCTACTACTAGTTTTATTAGTTTTTTTCCTGCATATTTGTTTTGTATTTGAATAGGCTTTATACAATAATCTTTAGCATATCATCCACATACAAATGTAATCATAGCATATACATACAATTAGTCTCATCAAATCATGTCATCATCATAATCATCATCCAACACAAAGTGGTCTCTCATCATCAATCTCAAAAATAGCGATACAAGTCTCGATTACTTGCAAATACATCGTCATCCATCTAAACAATGATATACACGAGAATAGCTATCACTTTGAGTACATGAGTTCGTATCCCTCTCTCGCATTAGCGTGAACCTAAACTAAGTACTGCGTGTCGCTCGGAAACCGAAAACCGGTACACCTGGGCCTGACACTCCGGCCGCTTGTCGTATATATACTCCTGGCGTAGCACTTCTTCGCCATCTATGATCTATGCACCTGCATCATCACATGAGTCGATGATATGCAACATATATAGTTGAGCAACAGAAAGAGACAGACTTGGCAAAAAAAGAAACAACATATCATAAGAATAAATAACAAAGTTCATCGTACCCAAAATGACCTAACTAGAGTGATTTTTGCTAGTCGAGGAGGAGGACGGTTTAATTACATCACAAATAAAGTTTCACCGTGCATAACTCAAAGTTTTGTCATAAAAGAAAGAATGGACTAAACGGACACATTGTCATATATCGACAATCACTCCATCATGTCGTGCCATCCATCCATGTCAGGGAGATAGTCATCGAGCTTAGTGAAAGGCTTCATGTCGAGACGCTGAGAGGCTGTCCATGTTCGGACGTCTTCCCGCGACATTTGTCCTTCTGCATGGAACATCCCTGTTTTTCCGATGACCTCATTCATGATGATTTGGGAAAGTTCGCGCTGGATGTTATAGAACTAAGCTCGAAGTCAATGATCCTCGATATCTCCTATGTCCTTTGCCCATTGCAGAATATGGGCATCGCCAGATCTAGGTGCCATGTGAAGGTTCTAGTGATCACGTCTGTACTCCAGCATGTGGTGTAGGACATAGAATCCATCATTAAGAGAATCGTTCGGTTGCTGGATGCAGCAGAAGTCGGTCTTATGGCTGAAGGCGGCCCTGCCGCCCCTTCTCTTCTTGTCCCTAACCTCTCCACCCCTTGCTTGGTAGTAAAACATAGCACTATCGAGAACATCTTTGATGTGGGTGTAATCCTTTTTGTGAATGTTCTTCGACGAGTCCAAGTAAAGAGCGTGAGAGAATCGGGGGTAGAGGATGATGAGGACGGCGCGCCCGCCGCTGCGCAAAATAAGTACACCTCAAATTAATTAGCCTCCACCGTGCAAATGAATTATTGAAATCGAAGGAAGGATAGCAGCACGGATGACTTACACGGGATGATAAGGCACGAGAATTGCCTCCTTGTCCTTATTGGCGAGCATGAAACTGACGATGTAATCCCTCGCGTATTCACGATGCTGTGCACAGACTCCCAAGAAGCCCTCGTGCATGTAGTACGGGTCAGCGACACAGATAAAACGTATCTTCTCAACCCCAATGATGTAGTTCATGTGCAAGGCATAAAGGCGGACACACATAAAATCCAGCTTCTTCACGTGAAACATGTCGAATATGTAATCGAATTGGAGGAAGAACTTATCGGCGGGGAAGCCGTTGACGTACGACATTTGCCGCGGAACGTTAACCACGTAGAGTGGGTATCCTGGATCTTTCGAGGCAATGAGGCCTTTCTCTACCCGCAACACGTCGTCATGAAGTCTCCTTAGATCGCCAAATCTGGCCCGTAGCGCTGTTTCAGGTAGGATTGGTCGACCGGGGATATTCCATTTATCCGCATCGGGGATATCTACACGGTCCTGAAGCCGAGGCTGCTGAGGCGGCTGGATCATAGAATTAGCTTTTTTGCCTTTCCTCGCTCTCTTCCTAGACTTCTTTACCACCGGATGGTCGTCAATAATACGTTGAGACGGTAATTCAGGCACCGACTCATGACGCTCAAACCCTAAGGAGGCGCCAGTATAGACATACTGTTCAGCGCCATCGTCATACTCATCCTCATCCATGGCGACGTCATCAGCGACTAATGGAGCCACCTGCTTACCCCGTCCGCTATCACCCAACCCGACACCCGACGCTAATTGGGTAGGTGGGGTGTTGATGTTCATACCTTGCTCAGGCTGCGTGCTCGTGGGTGTGCTCCCGGCCGCCTCCAGACGAAGCAGACTCTTTGGCCACAACAGGACCCACCCATTGCAACAATCACCAAGCCGCCGCGGGGTCTCGTCGTCATCCCCCACTAGTATTAGAGGAGGCAAATTCTCGTGGCCCGGTTTGACACTGGCCACGGAAACCTTGAAGACGTTCGGGGGGATCGACCGGCTGTGGAACAATGGTTCCTTCGGCTCCATTATCGTCCCCTTCCCCACGTCCACCTTCTGTTCGCCGATGCTGTACAATATGGTGCACGGGGTTTCGTCGGCCTACAAAGAAAAGTCTGCGACGTGAGACATCCGAAAGGCAACGAAAACGGGAGATTATACATTTATATTGAAGGGGGCCGGTGTGATAGATACCGTGAGGGCGTCGAGCTCAGCCAAAGAGGAGGCACCACCGAGCACGTCCGGTGCGGGAGCCGGTGCGGGAGCAGGTACGGGAGCCGGTGCGGGAGCAGGTGCTCCCAAGAAGTCAGCAAGGGGAAAGTCCTCTGCATTTTCTCTGGATTTTGCCTTGTCCAAGTGTAAATGCCCGTCACCAAGGAAGTAGATATATCTGCAATCGCCTGTTTTGCGGCAGCTACCGCTGTTGTGACTGTCTGAGATGATTTCTTCTCAACTGCAATCTCAACCTTCTTGTCGATGCTTTCTTCAGTTAACCTCCGTCTTTCCTTTCTCTCCTCCGTGGTCTCACGGTAGTACTTCTTCCACGTGGCGCCGTCTCCGACACCGTGCACGCGTCCATACGACGGTCGAGTATCAACCGGTTGTTGTTTCAATATGTTCAATGCCCGGTTGAATGGAGTGTCCCACTTGGGCCTCGCCAATGCCTCAGACGGTGAGTCGCTTTCGGCCGCAATCTGGTGCTGCTCTCTCTGCAAAAGGCACGAGGATCGTTTACAAATATGACTAACGTGTGCAGTTGAATTGATCAGAAACTAAAATTACCAGCAGTCTCATGAACTCCGTAATGACCGGTGTTGTCTCGCAAACCTTCTTCACTGGGTCCCAACGGTGTCGGGCCCTCAGGACGTCACACTCCTGCGGGACGGTGAAATCCGCCAAGGGGTCTGGGATGCCCAGACGCGCGGCTTCCACGTCCTCCTTGGCCCATTTGGACCTCTTTCCGCCGTAATCACGACTTCCGAGGTGGTGGCTCCCAATGTTCCTCTTTTGAAGCCCCTTCATGTACTTAGACTTTTTTTTGGCAGCTTCGGCCTCGCAAGCCTCCTTGAATATTTGAAACTGCTCTTCCGTGATTGTCGGACTATCCTTTACAATCTCGGGGTAGGGTTCCCCGTCGTTGATCTTTGCTTTCACTCGATTTTTCCAGGCGGCCAACGCGTTGCTAAACTTGGTCATGGCATGTTTATTTATCTTCTTCATTGCCGGGTCCTTGTCTGGATCTTCATAATCCTTCTCATTCCGGCCCGGGAACTAGAATATCTGGTGAAACTTCTTTAGGAGGGAGCTCCTCATATTTTCTATCTTCTTTAGATTCTCATCGTTGATGGTGGCGGTTGTCCGTATGATGCAGCCTATTTGATTGCCGTAGCATGCGCGCGCTTCCTCGGGCGCCTTTGGCTCAAAATTGCCGTCGTCCACCTCCGAGACCACCAGTCTAGTAGTCCTAAGTTTGTTAGGAAGCCGTTGCCTCTTTGCTTTCGGTTCTACACCGGCTCCGCTCCCCGAGGCAGCACCGATCTCAGCGCCGGTCTCGATGCCGGTCTCAGTCTCAGCACCGGTCTGCATGTCGGTCTCAGCACCGGTCTGCGTGTCGGTCTCAGTCCCCGATGCCACCGGTGGGCCCAACAACAACATGTGTTGATCGTCGGTAAGGCTAAAAAATTCGTTTGCCGCCCGGTAGACGTCGTCGCAATCACCAGAACCCTGTCCGTCATCATTGCTAGCCATGTTTCCTATGATTAAATCTAGTCAATTAATTCTAGACCTAATAAAATGAATAATGACATAAAAAAGGACTATTGTTTTGCAGGAATGTTGACTCCTTCCTAGTGCGGCAAATCTCGGGCACTCGATATGTCCTAGTTTGCAGCACAAGTCATGCCGAAATTCATGGAAAATTTCGGCATGACCTTTGCTAAAAAATGGACAAATCGAGAACCTGAAATTTTCCGGAACAGAAATGAATCAACATTTCGGCAAAACATAGGCCACTCAGCATCATTCCCTGGAAACAACAAAGCCACTTGGGCACAATCGAACAACTTCAATGAAAAGATATAACATGACCACCTCAATGAAAAATAAAATTTGCCTAAATTCTTTTCCTTGAAAAATAGTGGTCTTTTCAAAAATCAAAAACCTTTGCAAAATGACCTCACTAAACACAGAAGCCAATTAAATTGCAAAGGAACTCCATTTCTCTAACCCTTCTGACCTAATGCTCTAAAATAAAATTTTCCACTAACCTAGCCAATCTACTTAACCTAGCTTGTTAATCCAATGAACCTAATTAACCTACCTATTTAACCTAGTTAGTTAATCTAGTTTACCTAGATAATTAACCCTAATTAAACTAGTTAACGCAGCTAGTTCTCTGTCAAAGCCTAAAATAAATTTTTGCACTAATTAACCCGGATAATTAACCTAATTAAACTAGTTAACCTGACTAGTTCTCTGTCAAAGCCCTAACTAAGTTTTTGCACTAACCTAGATAATTAACCTAATTAAACTAGTTAACCTAACTACTTCTCTGTCAAAGCCCTAACTAAATTTTTGCCCTAACCTAGATAATTAACCTAATTAAACTGGCTAACCTATGCATGAGAGAGAGAGGAGGGGTGGGGGCTTACAGATGATGGCTCCGGTGGGGGCGACGGAGGCAGTGGTGGCGAGGGAGGCAGGGCGTCTCCGGTGACGGCGAGGGATGCAGGGGCGTCTCCGGTGATGGCGAGGAAGGCAGTTGTGGCGAGGAAGGATCCGGTGGCGTCGACGGCGGCTCTGGTGGCGTTGACGAGGCCGCGCGGCTTCGTGGCGTTGGGGGCGGCTCCAGTGTCGTCGACGGCGCACGGCTCTGGTGGCGTCGACGTCGGCAGCGAAGTGGGGCGACGGTGAATCGGGGAGACGGCGGCGCGCGGGGTGGGTTGAGGGATTTGGGGGAGAAGTGGTGGCCGGGGGGAAACGGTTTTTTGGTTAAGTCAAACTTAGCGGTAGCGCGTTTCGCAAAAAGCGCTATAGCTAAGATAGCTATAGCGGTTTTTGCAAAACGCGCTGCTGCTATAGCTATGTAAATTTCTTCCATTTTTAAATTTCCTCTTCTGTTTCTATAGCGGGGGTATACGACACGCGCTGCAGCTACGTTAGCTATAGCGCCTCTTACAAACACACGCTGCTGCTATGCCTTCCTCCGTTTTTTCGCTTTTTCGTTTATTTTGCTTTACATTTTATTTTTTCCTTTCTCCTTTTTCTATTTCTTTCATTTTCATTTACTTTTCTATTTGTTTTTCATCTTATTTTATTTCCGTTAGTAGTAGCGCTCTTCTTAGGAAACGTGCTGCTAATTATGCCCTAGCGGTAGCGCGTTTCTTCCAAGCCCGCTACTGCTATGCGTAGCCTATCATTATGCCAATGGGAATATTAGTAGTAGCACTTTTAAAACTACACGCGCTACTACTAAGGTTGTATCTGTAGCGCGGTTTTTCTTCAACCGCTACTGCTATATAGCACTAGCGCGCTTTTTTGACCCGCGTTGTTGCTAAATTTCTGTGTATAAGGTTTTTCCTAGTAGTGTATGAACTCATCATATTTACAAAAACAAGAGAGATCGAGTTCATACCATCTTTTCTCATCCCAATAAGTCCATCATATATCGTCATTATTGCCTTTCACTTGCATGACCGAACAATGTGTATAACAATAAGAGTGCACATGCATTGAACTAAGCTGGAATCTGCAAGCATTCAACTCAAGAGAGAAGATAGGGTAATATGGGCTCTAAGTTAAATAAACAATCATGCATATGAGCCACTAAGCATTTTCAATATAGTCTTCTCGACCCCCAAAAGAAAGAAAAGAAAATAAAACTATTTACACGGGAAAGCTCCCAACAAGTAAGAATAAGAACTAGAAATCTTTTTGGGTTTTCATTTTAATTGCTACTACAAGCACATAATTTAAACTAACTATTTTTTTGGTTTTTCTTAAGTTTTATTAAACACACAAGAAGAAAACTAGAAGAAGAAATTTAAACTAGCATGGATAATACAATGAAAGAGTATGAGCACCGACGACTAGTGTGTGAACATGAATGTAAAGTTGGTGAGAAATACGTACTCCCCCAAGCTTAGGCTTTTGGCCTAAGTTGGTCTACTACCAAGGACCGCCGCTACTCTCCCCGGTGTAATGAGAGGTGTAATCAGGATACCACTGGCTGGTCATCTCCGGATCCCACTGGACAGATGATGCATGATAAGGATCCAGCTCAGGTTTCGGCTCAGGTTCAGGTTCTGGAGTAAAAGCTTGAGCTCGATGATTATTCACTGCTTCTGGCGTGACAAGACAATTTTCTGCAAGCAAATCAAACAACAGAGGCACAGGCAAAATAGTAATCTCAAAGTGTTTCTTATTAAATCTAAGTTTATACAAGAGCATCTTCTCTTCATTGTCAACAATAAACTTGTGTGCTACCATGCTCTTGTAATCTAAGATGTGAGGAGGCAATTTTATCTCATCCTCCTCATGGTGCCTAATGGGTATCCGAAAATGTTTAGCAAGACGTGCATCATAGATACCTCCAAATATGGGGCCTTTTGTACGATTCAGGGCTAGCCGTTTAGCAACGACGGCACCCATACTAAAAGTATTGTCCCCAAGCAAGCATGTTGAAGAATGATAATATCAGGAATGCTCAAGTTTCCACTATTTCGACGACCAATCAGGCATCTACTAGCAAATATGGCAAAGTAGCATAAAAAAGGAAAGTGTATGCTGGAGACCTTTGCCTCAGAGCCCTTCTTTGGCTCCTCTACAGCAATAGTATTAACAAAGCCACCCACATCTTCACGATGGGGTTCCTCTAATTCTCCCTCATAAGGTATCCTACATACCGCGCAAAAATGACGTAAAGACATTTCTTTGAATTCATCATATAAATGAAATGATACTGCAGGCGGAGACTTCTTAGGATAATAATAAAAGTTTTGCACGAAAGTATTGGTAAGTAAGAGATACTGATCGATTCGGTCGTTGATGAAACCGGTGAGGCCTGCAGTCTCGATTAAAGCATAAAAGTCTTCATGAATTCCAGCTTCTTTCAAGAAATCCTCGCATGGCCATTCACACGACCGTACTTCCGCTAAGCGAGGAAGATTATACTTGGTCCTTTTCCTTCTCTTTGTCTTGTTTTTCCTTAGAGCTTTGGCTAGAAGAGCCCCTCAAAAGTTTCCTCAATATTTTCTGAATTTTTTTGAAATTTTAGTAACTTCAAAATAAAAGTGAATAGAACTAAACAAGATTGGTAGTAACTACTCCTACAAGTGCCTAGAGCCAATATCATGTATTGGAATTGCTTGGGACCTCAAAGATTTAACATGCAAGCTCAAGAACATGGTCACCTATGCAGCAAGAATTTGCAATGAATAAAGCACTAGAACAAAAACTAATTGGACCAATGGAGGAGTCACATACCAAGCAACAATCTCCCAAAGCAGTTTTGTGAATGGAGCTTTGAGCAAGGAGATCGAAAATCGCAGCAAAATGAGCTAGAACTCGTGCTTGAGCTGGATGGGGATTTTTTTGGGTAGAAGATGAAGTGTGTGGGTGCTGGCATAAGTGGAGGGGGGGCCACCAGGGGCCCACGAGATAGGGGGGCGCGCCTTGTAGGGGGGCGCCCTCCACTCTTGTGGCCTGGTGCTTGCCCCTCCTGCAGTGTTTTCAGTGCCTAAAATCCTCAAATATTCTAGAAAAAATCATACTAAATTTGCAAGGCATTTGGAACACTTCTATTTTCGGACTATTTTTTAATGCACGGATAATTCAGAAAACAGACAGATAATACTATTTTTGCTTTATTTAATCGAAATAACAGAAGAAAAAAAGAGGGTACAGAAGGTTGTGCCTTCTAGTTTCATCCATCTCGTGATCATCAAAATGAATCCACTAACAAGGCTGATCAAGTCTTGTTAACAAACTCATTCCGAATAACACGAAACCGGAGAAATTTTGAATAACACTAAGCTACCTCAATGGGGATATGAAAATCCTCAACAATAAGATATCATACTTTTTCTTGACAGTAGGGAGAGGAAATTCAAAACCTCCAATAATAATAGTTGGAACTTTTTCAATAGAATTGATGCGATGAACTTGAGATTGTTTCCTTGGAAAGTGTACCGTATGCTCATTACCATTAACATGAAAAGTGACATTGCCTTTGTTGCAATCAATAACAGCCCCTGCAGTATTAAGAAAAGGTCTACCAAGGATAATAGACATACTATCGTCCTCGGGAATATCAAGAATAACAAAGTCCGTTAAGATAGTGACATTTGCAAGCACAACAGGCACATCCTCACAAATACTGACAGGTATAGCAGTTGATTTATCAGCCATTTGCAAAGATATTTCAGTAGGTGTCAACTTATTCAATTCAAGTCTACGATATAAAGAGAGAGGCATAACACTAACACCGGCTCCAAGATCACATAAAGCAGTTCTAACATAACTTCTTTTAATGGAGCATGGTATAGTTGGTACACGCGGATCTCCAAGTTTCTTTGGTATTCCACCCTTAAAAGTGTAATTAGCAAGCATGGTGGAAATTTCAGCTTCCGGTATCTTTCTTTTGTTTGTGATGATATCCTTCATATACTTAGCATAAGGATTTACTTTCAGCACATTAGTTAAGCGCATACGTAAGAAAATAGGTCTAACCATTTCAGCAAAGCGCTCAAAATCCTCATCATCCTTCGACTTGGATGGTTTAGGAGGAAAGGGCATGGATTTCTGAACCCATGGTTCTCTTTCTTTACCGTGCTTCCTAGCAACAAAATCTCTCTTATCATAACGTTGATTCTTTGATTGTGGGTTATCAAGATCAACAGCAGGTTCAATCTCTACATCATTGTTTTTGCTAGGTTGAGCATCAATATGAACATTATCATTAACATTATCACTAGGTTCATGTTCATCACCTGATTGAGTTTCAGCATCAGAAATAGAAATATCATTGGGATTCTCAGGTGTGTCTACAGTAGGTTCACTAGAAGCATGCAAAGTTCTATCGTTTTTCTTCTTCTTCTTTTTAGAAGAACTAGGTGCCTCTAAATTATTTCTCTGAGAATCTTGCTCGATTTTCTTAGGGTGGCCTTCATGATACAAAGGTTCCTGAGTCATTCTACCAGTTCTAGTAGCCACTCTAACAGCAAAGTCATTTTTATTATTTAATTCATCAAGCAAATCATTTTGAGCCTTAAGTACTTGCTCAGCTTGAGTAGCAACTATAGAAGCATATTTGCTAACGAGGTGAAGTTCATCTTTAACTCTAGCCAGATTATCGCTTACACGTCCTATCTCGAAAGCATTATTCTTTAACTCTCTACCAACATAAGCATTAAAACTTTCTTGTCTAGCCATAAAGTCATCAAATTCATCTAAGCATATGAAATTTAGTAGAGGGGATTTCAACTTTATCATATATATAGAGAGAATTTACCTTTACTACCTGTGTTGGGTTATCAAGACACTGTGGTTCTTCAATAGGTGGTATATTAAGACCATGTATTTCTTCAATAGGAGGTAAATTCTTAACATCTTCAGCTTTAATACCATTTTCTTTCATTGATTTCTTTGCCTCTTGCATATCTTCAAGACTGAGAAATAAAACACCTCTCTTCTTCAGAGTGGGTTTAGGAATAGGCTAAGGAGTTGGCTCAATTGGTTCAGGAATTGCTTCAGGAATTGGCTCAGGAAGAGTCCAATTATTTTCATTAGTCAACATATTATTCAATAATATTTCAGGTTCGTCGACTGTTCTTTCCCTGAAAACACAACCAGCACAACTATCCAAGTAGTCCTTGGAAGCATCGGTTAGTCCATTATAAAAGATATCAAGTATTTCATTTTTCTTAAGAGGATGATCAGGCAAAGCATTAAGTAACCGGAGAAGCTTCCCCCAAGCTTGTGGGAGACTCTCTTATTTGATTTGCACAAAATTATATATTTCCCGTAAGGCAGCTTGTTTCTTATGAGCAGGGAAATATTTAGCAGAGAAGTAATAAATCATATCCTGGGGACTACGCACACAACCAGGAGCAAGAGAATTATACCAAGTCTTAGCATCACCCTTTAATGAGAACGGAAATATCTTAAGGATATAAAAATTGTGAGACTTCTCATCATTAGTAAACAGGGTGGCTATATCATTCAACTTGGTAAGATGTGCCACAACAGTTTCAGATTCAAGGCCATAAAAAGGATCGGATTCAACTAAAGTAATAATCTCAAGATCAACAGAGAATTCATAATCCTTATCAGTAACACAGATAGGTGAAGTAGCAAAAGCAGGGTCAGGTTTCATTCTAGCATTAAGAGACTGCTGCATCCATTTAGCTAATAATTTCTTAAGATCATATCTATCATTGCAAGCAAAGATTTCCCTAGAAGCTTCTTCATTCATAACATAACCTTTAGGAACAACAAGTAATACATAATCATTGGCGGAACCTTCATCATCACTATCATCAATAATAGGTTCTTCAGTAATATCATTCCCCCTAACTCTAGCAAGTTGTTCATCAAGAAATTCACCTAATGGCAAAGTAGTATCAAGCACAGAAGTAGTTTCATCATGCATAGCAGAAGTGGCATCATCAATAACATGCGACATATCAGAATACATAGCAGTAGCAGGTTTAGGTGTCGCAAGCCTACTAATCACGGAAGGAGAATCGAGTGCAGAGCTAGATGGCAGTTCCTTACCTCCCCTCGTAGTTGACGGCAAAATCTTGGTTTTAGCGTCTTTCAAGTTCTTCATAGTGATCAACAGATATAAATCCCAAGTGACTCGGTGAATAGAGCTATGCTCCCCGACAACGGCGCCAGAAATTAGTCTTGATAACCCACAAGTGTAGGGGATCACAACAGCTTTCGAGGGTAAAGTATTCAACCCAAATTTATTGATTCGACACAAGGGGAGCCAAAGAATATTCTTGAGTATTAGCAATTGAGTTGTCAATTCAACCACACCTGGATAACTTAGTATCTGCAACAAAGTATTTAGTAGCAAAAGTGGTATGATAATAAAAGTAACGGTAGCAAAAGTAATGTTTTGGGTTTTGTAGTGATTGTAACAGTAGCAACGGAAAAGTAAATAAGCGAAGAACAATATGTGAAAAGCTCGTAGGCAATGGATCAGTGATGGATAATTATGCCGGATGCGATTCCTCATGCAATAGTTATAACATAGGGTGATATAGAACTAGCTCCAATTCATCAATGTAATGTAGGCATGTATTCCGTAAATAGTCATACGTGCTTATGGAAAAGAACTTGCATGGCATCTTTTGTCCTACCCTCCCGTGGAAGCGGGGTCCTAGCGGAAACTAAGGGATATTAAGGCCTCCTTTTAATAGAGAACCGGAACAAAGCATTAGCACATAGTGAATACATGAACTCCTCAAACTACGGTCATCACCGAGAAGTATCCCGATTATTGTCACTTCGGGGTTGTCGGATCATAACACATAATATGTGACTATAGACTTGCAAGATAGGATCAAGAAAACACATATATTCATGAAAACATAATAGGTTCAGATCTGAAATCATGGCACTCGGGCCCTAGTGACAAGCATTAAGCATAGCAAAGTCATAGCAACATCAATCTCAGAACATAGTGGATACTAGGGATCAAACCCTAACAAAACTAACTTGATTACATGATAAATCTCATCCAACCCATCACCGTCCAGCAAGCCTACGATGGAATTACTCACGCACGGCGGTGAGCATCATGAAATTGGTGATGGAGGATGGTTGATGATGACGACGACGATGAATCCCCCTCTCCGGAGCCTCGAACAGACTCCAGATCAGCACTCCCGAGAGAGATTAGGGCTTGGCGGCGGCTCCGTGTCGTAAAACGCGATGAAACTTTCTCTCTGATTTTCTTCTCCCGGAACGTGAATATATGGAGTTGGAGTTGAGGTCGGTGGGGGTCCAGGGGGCCCACGAGATAGGAGGGTGCGCCCTAGGGGGGGCGCCCCCTTGTCTCGTGGACAGCCTACGGGCCCCCTCGTATTGATTCTTTCGCCAAAAATTCTTATTAATTCCAAAAAGTGTCTCCGTGGATTTCCAGGACATTCTGAGAACTTTTCTTTTCTACACATAAAACAACATCATGGCAGTTCTACTGAAAACAGCGTCAGTCCGGGTTAGTTTCATTCAAATCATGCAAGTTAGAGTCCAAAACAAGGGCAAAAGTGTTTGAAAAAGTAGATACATTGGAGACGTATCAGCACGCCACACACACACTCATTCCCTCGCATGCACACGCGGGTACATGGGCGGACGCATTTTTGTAGGAAGATCCACCCCATGTGATAATTTGACGCGTGTAAAGTCCTTCACTTCATTGATGGTCAATTAATACAGCGCATGCAAATTGAGTGGACGTGAGGGCGGAAGAAAGACATTACTACTCCACTGCGCGCATGCGAGTAGTTCAATCATGAGTTGCTAGGACTTCCATTGGTCTCCTTCGCATTTTGTGCCAATTTTTGACCATATTTGTAAGTAACATAATATTTATGCATGTCATAAAAAGTGGCACAAAAAAAGGGGCCAATAAACTAGGACGCTGGCAGCATGATCAACTTTTGCCAGGGCTACTGTTGGTGGCCTTTGTATTTAAATATGGATGGAGTTGAGTATTACTATCTTTATCTTAGCCTCGTAGGGCTCTCCCAGCGCCTAGGCTCGCCTCGCCACTGGATCCCGCCATGGATAATCCCTTAGATCCTAGGATCCCGCGGGCTGCCCTCTCGCCGCGGCCCGCGGCACTGCCGCCTTTGAGCCAAACCCACATGTGTTTTACAGGCGATCCATTGCTCTAGATTCACAGATCGGTGGCGCCGGAGGACATGCCAGGGTTGCGTTCCAGGTGGTGGGCAGCAAGGGAAAATCGGATAGGAAGCATCACATCGATTGGAGAGAAGTTCCAAGGAGTTGCGCCTGGCACAACACAAGGTGGAGGTGCAAGTCGATCTCAGGGGAAAGATGTTGAGGGATGTCAGCATCTGGCAACATCATGTTGATTTTGAGCTAGGGCTAATGGCAGAGATCATATTCACGGAGTCGAATGCGGAGGAAAGAACGCGCATGCTTGCGCAATGGCATGAGAAGCCAGCGCAACTGTTCAAATGGGTGGTAGGAGAAGCCAAATCCCGGGACCAGTTGCTGCGGCACCGCTGGGCATGCATCATAGGCGAGCTGAGCTGCCCTCCTTCCCCGCCAGCGATGCAATGAACTTGCAATGCCATGTCCGTTTGCAACCTTGACAATCACTCCATCTATATGTATTGTATTCCTATGAAACTACTTGGTCGTTTGAAAAAAGATGGTAATTGATTTATCACTAGTTTTAGAATGCTTGGTAGTGACAATCAACCGAAGCCACAACCAGAAGTCTCCATCGAGTAATACTTTACGGTCGGTCGCACTAACAGACGGTCGGACCCGCGTCTCACCGAAGGGACACGCATCAGCTTGGTCTGCCATGTACGACCAGCAACATCACTGATTTGTGCGACCGCATTTGAGCACTGTAGTACTCCCTCTATCTCAGTTTACAACTCTTGCACGTGTACCTAGGTCATTAATTTGACCAACTTAATAAGAGGCATAGATTACAAAAAATATATCATTACAAACTTCAAATATTCTATTTTTTAATGATATATTTTTTATGTTAAACAATTTATTTTATATAAGTTACATTGATGACCTAGATACACGTGCAAGCGTTGTAAACTGAGATGGAGGGAGTACTTGAAATTTATGTTCCACTAAACTCATCGGGAGCCGTTCCGGTCCTTGAAACCAAAACCATCAATTAATATTTACCTTGTTCCCATCACATTCGAAAGTACTAGTGTTACAATTAAGTGCAAGCCTGCTCACACCTACTAGTATGTACCAAACCTGAACATGTTCCCACTATGCAGGTTTTAGTACTAGTGCTAGTACTTCGGTTATAAAAAGGGGAACTACCTAACCGAAAATTACTCTACCTTCCTCCTCATAAGTCCTTCTTCTTCATCCGTCCTTGCCATGGCCGGTATGCAGAGCTCTAGGTAGAGAACTACTCGTAACAAGGGAGCGGCAACCAAGGCTGCGAACAAAAAGGGCTCGGTGCCACGCAGAGACCTCGAAAGATCTCTCACGGGCAGGCGATGGCTCCCAGGAGCGCCCTAGCCGCGGAGGCGAACATGTCGAACTGGCCGTGCTGGAGTCGTTATCCCTCAAGGGCATGCCCGATAAGCTCAATAAGCACCTCAATAAGCAGAAGGAGTTCATCACGGCTTGGTGGAGCTGCTGAAGGAGAGCCTCGATGACATGCCCGCTGAGCTCAATGAGCAGGGGGAGTTGACCACTGGCTTGGTGATGCTGCTGAAGAAGAGCATTGCCTCGGAGAAGAAGGCGACCGGTGAAATCCTGCAACTTCAAGAGGACAAGGCGAAGCTCTGCCACGAGCTCGACCTGCTGAAGGAGAAGAATGCCGGCTGGAGGAAGCTGCATGAGAATAGTAGTTCCTCGATGAAGATGCTGCAGGCCCTCATCATGGAACAGAAGGAGGAGTTGGCGAAGCTCCGCATCGAGCACCCGACTGCTGTCAAGGTACGTAATGCGGCCGTGGAACAGATGATGAAGGCTCGCGTTGAGAAATCCCGCGTCATGGACAGACTAAAGAAGATGGCGGAGGAGATGCGCAAGGAGATGGAGGTCGTGGAGGTGATAAAGAAGCAGTTATGACTCCGCGGCCAGCAACCCTTCATGTAGTGTGAGCAGCGCCCCAGACATGTGTGTGCGTCTTCCTTCTTTTTTGGGGGTGATAATCTTCCTTCTTCTTTTGCTGCTGTGTTTCTTCTTTTGCTTCGGGTGTTTCGCCGCTCTGCGAGGCATGAATAGAATAATACTAACAATGAGATGACTAGCAAATTAGATCATTTTTATCTCCATATGGCACTTGGCTGCTGTGTTTCGTGCTCCTCCATCGTAGTACTACTCCAGTGAAAAACTTGAGTATACTGCACGGTTCTTTGCTCCTCGTTAGGTGGTCGACACATTTATAGGAGCAGTCAAATCACAAGGCCCCGCCTTCCAGTAGTAATGAGCCAATCACAAATGCCCTCGCGCTCTCGTGAAACCGACCAAGCTAGACTGCCCCGCCCTCTAGCCTTTTAAAAAATGTATACTTTTGTACAGTGATTGTATTAATGGATTGCACCATGGAGCAAAACTAACAAGATGAAATTTAAGAAAAAAGGTGGTACATATAGAGAGCGCTCGTCGCTAAATTATGCATATAGTACTATTAAAAAAGCTAGTACGTGCTTAAATGGGGTGCTAAATTCTATTAAAGAAATTAACATACATATTTAATTCTTGGGTTCTTATTATTTATGCCACTAGTTGTGTATCACTACTCAGTTTTGCCATTTAGGTACATTATAAGTGTGCTTCTTTCCAGCCCTCTCAAGCCATTAGTGTTTTCATCCGTTGGATCATCAGTTTGGGTTGTCTTCGGCCGTCTGATTGCTCCTAATCCCACGGCTGCTCGCTTAGTTCGCTACGAACGAGCAGTTTCCGTCATGGACCGCTGCACTGGGTACAATTTCGGACGCCTAATGTTAATTTGGGCCTAACAGGCTTCTACCACTCTATCCGTGCAGCCGAGGCCTCTACGCGACACTCTTCTTGAGGACGCAACCCTCGCGTGGCAGAGGCAGCGACTCTCATGTCGACCGCCCGGTCTTGGCGACGGACCAACGCGACCGATGGCGTCTCATGCTGGCTACGCTTTGGGTCCGAACGAGATGGGGCGCCTCGCCGGACGATTGCATGGGGTCCGTTTGTCCGTATACTGTTCACTCCACGGGGCGGTTGCTGCTGGACGGGGCGGCGAACAGTCGGCTGTCGATTTGACTTTATCACCAACGATTCATTGACAAATTAATCAGAGCCTAATGGCAATCGATGAGATAATTACAGGTCAGTTATGAATGTTGATTCACGATTTTCCTTTAATTACGCAGGCAAGCTACTCCTTCCGCACTCCCCTGGCTTCCGCGAACCATCCTCCGGGAGCAATGGGTGATGCACTGATGCTTAGATCTCTAATTCCTTCCAATCCTCTCTCCTTCCTACATCCTTTCTCCCCCCAATTCTTCATCTAATTCTAGAATTTGTTTTTTAATCTATTCTTTCTGCTCACAAACATGTTCTCTAGGTTGACAAATTTCAGATCCGTTTTGCAGGATTAGAAGCTTTACACATTACCAATTTGGAAAGTGATGCATGAACTAGGAAATTTTGAATTACACAAGCAGATTTTCCTATTACCGGTATATGTGTTCCTTCTCGTAACAGGGTGATTCATCCCCTCCCCTCACAGATTCTCCATAAGATACACTTTGAATGGCTAATCTTTGAGTTTGTTAGCCTCTTAAGCTAATGATTGTATGCCATTTCCAATTGCTTCTACAACTGTGAGCGTACAACATTATGGACAGATGAAAGATATTTGAGGACATCAGTTTAAGCTGAATTTTGAATGCTTTGTTTTAGTGAAATTCATCCTGTCGTCATTATTAATCAAATATTGTTTTACTTTACATGTACAGGGGATTTGATAAGACTGCAACTTTTACCAATCGCAAAATCTGCGACGACTAACAAACTGCGGTATCCTTTTTTACCTACAAAGATTTATGTTGCTCAAATGATGTTCGACCACTTCTCTGATTGTGAATGGGGAAAATAACTTATACAGTTGCTCATACTGTTGTTCAAAATTGCATCTAACATTTTGTGTAAACTAGGGGATTCATTTCTGTCTTAAATTTCAAACAAAGTTTCTTTACTTGTCTGAGATACCTGCGGATCAAACTTTGGTGAGGGCTACCTCCAAGCTAAAGATTAATCGAGCCATTTTATGAGAGAATCCATTGAATCAAACAGGTCGGCTACTATTCACGGATGGAATAGGTCTTCTATTTTATCAATTGTATCTATGAGCATATAGAGCAACGTATGTGATACATAGCTGTAAATCATTTTCATTTTACCAGCAAATCTCTGCTTAGTTGACTTTACTATTCTGGTTAGTTTACAAATTATCATACCAAATGTGATGCAGAGGATGAAGTGTTGTGCATTGTTTCTGATGTCTGCTACCCTCTCTTCGCAGCTGAACCTTCCTTTCATTAGTGATAGCTATAGTAGCTCGCATTGTTGGATGAAATTACTTTATTAAAATATAACAGGGTGATTTATGGGGCATGAAAAATAGATGGCATGCTTCGTAGTATGGACCATTAAGGTATGTTATGGCACTGAAGAGAACCACCAACATTCGATGACGACTCCGCAGACATGTTGTGCTTGAAGCACTCCATAGAAAAGCATTGATCGATCATAATAAAATTATATGGAAGAGTTCATCACAAGTCTTTGTTTGCTCATACAATTTTCAGCCTTTAGTAATTATTTAATTTATCTGTTCTAGCTGTGCAAGCCATGTATTACTTATAAGAATTTTTGTGAAGTATTTGTTTGCTTTAAAAAATATAGTCCAATTGTTATTGCTTATGTTGCAGCCATGGCGAGGCTGGGGCAATAGAGATGGCCTGTGCAAGATAAGAAGGTGCAACAAGGAGAGAAGTTGCCATTATACATAGATATGTAATCTGTTCATTTTTCTCTCATCATTTTTTATCTAGTCTCCTTCCTCTAAATGTAGTTTCCTGGATTTTCTTGCCTTCATGTTAAAAGAAGATATACTTGGAGTTAAGTATGATTTGCAATTTCATGACAAACCACGCATTAGACCTAACTGAGTGTCTTCACATAACTACAAAAATTCCTACCATTCCACAACAAAAATGGACGGACACGACAACGCGCGTTATAATGATCTAGTTAGAAGTTACAACTACTCAAAAATGCCATCGATCCGTGAGATGCCTGCTCAAAAATGCAATTAGATAACTCAAAAATGACATCGTTAAGTTAGATGTTTGCTCAAAAATGCCATTAGACATTGTTATTTTCACGTCAAACCTGTTGACCATGTCAAATGACAAATATAAGTTGATTCTCACAATGATAAGTGTGGCCCCGCTTATTAGGAGTAACCAAGCGAATAATTTTACAGGAAAATAAGAACGCTGTTGGGATCAAGTAGGCCCCACACTTTTATTTTACTGTAGTGAGATAGAGGGAGAGCTGGCATGTTGGTCCATCGATATTTATGTCATTATAACATGGCAAAAGAGATTTGAGTCACAATAATGGTGTCTAGCATAACACAACCCTGGAATAAAACTAAACACCCTGAAATTCTTTGATAAAACTAAGCTCCCTGAAATTCTTTGACAACTAAACTGCCGGCTATATGATGTTGGCCATATATATTGTACGTATATAATGTGAAGAAACAAGTGGTAGTACTATACCAACTAAAAGATGAACTCTAAGAAATATAACAAGAAGAAACATAATATAGTTCTGCTGGGGACTCAGCACAAGACACCCCTAAAAAAAACTAAGCACACCTGAAATTAAACTAAGCAACTAATCCGGTAGACACTACATCAGAACGTCTACAATAACAAATTTTACTAGGCCGCCCTTGAGGAAGTTCTTAAATTCCTCGCACTCAACGTCGGCATGGCATATGTGGTAGACCAAGCATAAGTCATGCACGCAAAACCTGGATCACAGTGGGCATCATCTTCTCTTCTTCCTTTAGATTCTTCTCTTTATCCAGGGTTGTGGTGTACTCAACATCTAGCCCAGCGACCCACTCATCATTTGAGTTCTCGAACATGTGTCTGAAGCGAGCAAGGCATCCTTTCACCATCGTGGAAGAACGGGTGTAGATGACGTTGAACTCATCGTCGGTTATGATTCTAACCTTGTACTCACCGCTGATCATGGAGATTTGGGACGCCATGGATTTGGGAGGAGGGTTAGGATAAGTGGAACTGCCGTAATGTGAAAGGGCGAGACGACTAGGAGCAAACTGATGTTAAAGGAAGTCCGGGGACGAGTAGGAGCAAACTGCCAGCGGTTTTTTGATTGTAAAAATGCTGAGTGGGGCGTGCGAATGGCAGGGTAGTGGCTTGCCTGGTGGATAAATGGATTCATGCATAGTACTATGGGGGGCCCATTAGATGTCATGTCTACTCGACGCCCAATTAAATGGCTTTCGATGGCATGTCAAGCGTCGGGAAAATTACAGGTGATACGAAGCTTTCCATTCTCCCATGATACGGGCTTCCGAGAGCCCTTGGATCTGAGATCGAATGGTTGCATGGCGTGATTCTAGACCTATGGGTGAATATCCTATCCTAGAAGGTTATTCTGCAAATTTTCAGCAACTTAGCATGCGACCGTTCGATGTCAGATCCAAGGGCTGCCAGTAGCCCGTATCATGGTCGGGCCTACCACGACCATCGCCTCGCTCGCATGGTCGCGCCCTTGGAGATTTAACACGGTGCGTTAGGCTATCTGATGTTGGCATGTCATACATAGTCATCACTTAGTCACTCATACTACAACAAGGTTAGCTATAAGGTTGACTATAAGAGTATTTTTTTACTTCTCTCTATCTCTTTCTTCACAGTATTTATTGCATTTGCCAAGGAGTGATCTCTTCCAATGAAATGGTGCTTAAATGAGGTCCTAAGGGCATTAAATGGCTTAGCAACTCAAGTGCCCAATGCATAGGTTCTTTGTTTTTTGTTGCTAAGTTTGCTTCGTTTAATTAGCTATAGACTCAAAATTGTCTTTTCACCTAGGTACGCGCGCTTAGCACCGTTTCTTCCTTGGGTCACCAAACTAGTCACTCTCGTCTTAATTAACTTGCCACATCAGACTTTATGCCTATGTGGTAGGCTTAGCACCTATTGGAGCAAGTAAGTACAATAGTGGGCTATAAGCCTGCTTTACATGGCAGTTTTGCATATGTGGAGGAAAGAGGCAAGGAAAAGGTGGAGCAGTGGGAGAGGCACCTGTATGGAGGTGGTCAAGAAGCGGGAGACTCATGCTGGTCGTAGCGCCGCAGTTAAAATGATAATGGCAAGTCAAATCATGGTGCCCCACCTGTCCAACAGTAACTCGCTGTCAAATCACACAACCCTACGTTTGCAGCAGCCTACTCCCTCATCTTCTCGTGTCTCTATCGAACCGACTAGGCAGAACTAGCCCACCTACCGCGCGGGAAAAGCCCCGCCCTCGAATTTTAAATAAGTACAATATACTAATTTTGTATCCATGGATTGCTCCATGGAGCAAAGCCTTAAGAAAAGGGGGGTACACATGTACGGAGTATACAACAGGCCCGTCGCGTTCGCATCGCACCCCAGACGGTCGGTCGGTCTGGCACGCCACTCTCCGAATGGAACACGCGTCATATTACGTTTGCACACACATGTGGGACTGCAATTGAGAACCGACCATAGGCACACTCCCCGGCCTCACAAGTTGGGTGAGTTAATAGAAGAGAGAGACAAGCGATAGTACTAGAGAAGTGTTGTACATACGTTGGTGCCTGGACGATCCCTGCAAGACATAGAAGATTAGTTTGTCCATGCTTGTGACCAGACTCCAGCAGACACGCTTGGATTGGCTATCGTCTACATATCGTGCAGGTTGTATTGTACATGGCTGTAGTTCTGGTGAGAAATCTAAAAAAAGGTTTCTTGTCATCTTGCAAAATTAGGTGTCATGTGCTTCGGATCACTGTGAGGGTTAAACAGCAACAACTGAGTTCCTCCAAGGGGCTAGTCATTGGGGGTACATGCACGAAGACAACTCGGCCGCCATCTAGGTCAAGTCGGCTATGTTAAATAGGACATCTATCGATGGACCCCTTCTCTATGAGTTTATCTTTAATTTGAGCTTTGATCGTCGTCTAGTTTGTCCGTCGGGATTCATGTTGTCTCCTTTGGGCAGTGAGGTTATGATTTCTTGTCATGTGGCATTTTTTTTCGTGTTATATGTTATAATCCGGTGCTTCACATCAAAATGACGAGAACTGCGCCTCCGGGGCACGTGCATGAAGACTTCTCGACAGTCATTGACGAGGTCAAGCCAGCCCCAGTAGACAAAAGAAAACTAGTACTCCACTATATAGGTAGGAGCCTCCGCGCTTTCTTGCTAGTGTTGCTCTCCTCACACTGTCTCATTCTCTCCAGATCTAAACACGATAGTGGTGGCCACACACACTCTCTTTCTCTGCTCATCGCTGGTCACAGATCTAGCCGGATCCTCTCCGCCGGGGAAGGTGAGAAGGTGCAACGTTCATGCAGTCGTCCTCAGCAACGGCTCTTACTCACTGCCGGCGCGTCCTGATCAGCGTGCCTTGCCGTTCTCTCCCAAGCACCGCTGGCTAGGGAAGACCTCCGACCCCTTCTTTGTTGCTTCCGTAGTGTGGGCAGATCCGGCCTCCCGCTGCCCACCTAGCGACACCCCAGCGACCCTCGGGTATAACTTCCTTCGAAAGCAGCCTTGCTCTATTTCCCAAGCTCTCGATGTCGCTGGATTTGTATCTTTTACTATTTCTCAGGACCCCTCGTAGATAGGATCGATGGCTGTTTGAAAACCACCTAAATTTTTACTGTTAAGAGGTAAAACTAGTTCATGCACTCGAATCTAGTACTACTTGGTTCAAACAAGGAAGAAAGGGGTGGGGGTGGGGGAGATTTGTTACCTAAATCTAGGACTTGGTCGAAAGAGGAAATAATGGGGGCGAAAAGTAGCAGAGACTGGCTATCCAACTAGTCTCTAGCTCTAATAGGGAAATAAAGGGAAACGCAGTACGAACTCAATATAAACCCGATCTATTGGTTGAAAAAGGAAAGAAAGTGGGGACTGGGGGACAAGTCAACGGAGTAAGTCTAGCACTATATTTGCTAGCCTACACAGTATAAGGTGGCTATACCGAACAAAAATGGGACCAACCCAGATATCTTGTTCTGGTGTTTGTTGCCCCGAGCCACTCTTATGTAATGCCACTGGTAAAATGTAGCAGTCGCACTGTTAAAAGTAAGGATGCATTAAACCAATGTTGTTTTCAATGTAATGCCTCGAGTAATATGAATCAATGGCACTTTTTTCATGTCATCCTAAATTTCCCATTAAGATAAGTTGCTTCTTTTCGTTAGAAATGCAACTGTCCTGGTCCGCCTACTCTCCCATGCCCAAATACCGACTATGTAGCAACTGTGAATGTATTGTTGCTGGTAAATGAAGCAATGGCACCATTAAAGTAATGTCATATTTAACAGTTGTCATAATTAATCCTAATGCCCACACTAATATCTAGCAATGTTGCTGCTTTAGAAATTGCTGCTGTCCTTGTAGGATTGCCATTCAGATAAGGAACATGCTTCTTTTCATTTGATGCATGTTTAATCACTTGTTAGTCACCCTCCTTTCCACCTTTTTTGTGCAAACAGAGATATACATTTCACGCTTGATCTTAGTTGAACTGCACAAATGATATCCAAATTATAGTTGAACATTCTAGGATCTTCACAACCAACCTTGATGTTGCTCAATTTTATTCCAACTAATGAAGAAGAAGCTCTGTGGGTTTCGTTTTCTGATGGAAATGGAACCGGGGCTGGATCCCTTTTCTTAAAAAGAAGAAGTTGCTAGCTCATGGGACATTGCTTCATTTTAGGTGAACTGCACCAAAAGGCCCCATGAATTGAATCATCCATGTTCGTGACTAGTATCATCCCTTCTACGATGGCGTTCACTGCAGATATGGTTCCCATCATGAGGTATGTTCCTTTTTGGTCTGACCGTTTGCCAAAGATCCTGCATGCTGGGTCTGCTCTTGTGCTACTATTTTGGCACTGCCATGATAAAGAAGTAATGTTATTATGTTGCACCTTAATCTAGTGGCACTATTAATTTGAGGCAACGTTTTGGCACCGCTAGTGCCATTGATTTTTTTATATATCGAAAGAGGGGGTTTCCTCCGATTTCATTAAAGAAACCCAACCATAGAGAATCATTATCCGACAACATCTCAGTGTAAACATGTGTTGGTGTCAAAACCGGCGGATCTAGGGTAGGGGGTCCCGAACTGTGCGTCTAAGGCTAATGGTAACAGGAGGCGGGGGACACAATGTTTACCCAGGTTCGGGCCCTCTCTATGGAGGTAATAGCCTATTTCCTGCTTGATTGATCTTGATGAATATGAGTATTACAAGAGTTGATCTACCACGAGATCGTAATGGCTAAACCCTAGGTGTCTAACCTATGAAGATATGATTGTTGTGGCCAAACCCTAGAAGTCTAAACCCTCCGATTGTTGTGGCCCTCTCTATGACTGTCCTTGTTGTTTAATAGTAGTGCTCCGCGAGCCATGTGGATGTGAAGAATAAAGTCTTCTATCCAAACTGCGGGGTCCGTCGTTCCATCATATGCCTCGATGTTTACAGGTTTGAACCCTTCTGGAAAATTGTGTTCCAACACCTCATTCGTGAAGCACAGGGGGTGTGCGGTGCCCCTGTATCTGGCTGTGTCGTGGATTGGGTCCGACGGTTGTCATGTTCGGTATTGGTTCCAAGCTGGTAAATGGCCGGTGTATTTTGTTTGATAATCGTGGTCCCTTGTAGGAGCACGTTCCCTGGATCCGTAAATGGACCTGGTTTTGCCAACCTTTTTGTCCAGGTCCTCACGTAGATCGTGTTTCAGGTCCTGGGCCGCGACCCTCCTTCCTTTGCGGGGAGGGGGTGCGGGCCTGTGTATGGCATTACTAGCCACCCTGTCTCGACCATGAGGTGGTCGGTCCGACCTGTCGGTCGTACTATTTTTCGGCGGTATGGGCGCGATAGCCTCATTGTCGAATTCGTGCAGCAGCTTACGTTTAGGATAGCTCTTTGCCTGGCGATTACCGCCGTATTTTTCCTTGGTGTCTAGCACTTTGTTCCATTTGTCATTGAGTGTATCCTGTGTGGCTTTAAGCCGCTGCTTCTGCTTCTTCAGGATCCTTGCAGTGGGAATAGGCCTTTGGTGGAGGCGTTCTTGTTCTAATGGTTCTTCTGGGATGATGAACTCGTCGTCGCCCAGGCTGATCTCCTCTTCAGAGACGGGTTGATAATTGCTATCTTCGGTGTTGCTATGGTCGGACAGCATCTCTGGACTGTGTTTGCCGTCCTCTCGCACGCCCTGCTCCAACGCTGGGTCTGCGGGGTCCTCAGCTTGGTTCAGATTACCATCATCGTCCGTGACAATGTTGCTATTTTTCCTTTTGCCGGATCGAGGTCGGCGCTTGGGACGCCGGCGTTTAGGAGGTTCATCGACAGGTTTGCTGTTATCGCCGTCGGCCTCATTCTCCTTTGGTGTGTCCACCATGTATATATCATATGACGATGTAGCTGTCCACTACCCTAAAGGTGGTGGTTTTTGTGCCTGCTCTTCTCCGGCATCATCGACCATACCGTTGATGTCTTCAAAGCCATAATCGAGCGTGTCGGTTAAGTCCTCGATAGTGGCAATGAAGTGGGTGGTGGGTGGGGAACGAAGTTCTTCGTCGTCCACTTCCCACTCGAGCCGGACATAGTTCGGTCGAGAGTCCCCCGACAAGGAGAGGGACTTCAATGAGTTTAATATGGTGCTAAAAGGCGAGTGCTGGAAGATGTCCGCGGAGCTGAACTCCAAGACCAGCGCCCAACCAGGTTCGGTGGACGCGGATGCACGCGGTCTAGAGCCAATGGCCGGAGACGAGTCCGAGGTTCCGGAAACACAAGCCCAGCCTGATGTTGGGTCTGTGTGCGGCTCGAGCGCCGCTGAGCCTGCAGCCTTCGTGGTGGGGTTGAGCGTCCCGTCTTCGGACGACGTAGTCCGCTCCGGCTCTAGGGCCAGGGCGGTCACAGGCGCCATCTCCTGTGCGCAGCCAGATGACAGATCTAGGTCATGTTCATCATGGTGGCCGAGGACAACTATCATGGGCTCGAATCCGTTGAAGATCAAGTCTCCGCGGATGTCGGCCACAAAATTCAGGCTTCGAAATCTGACCCGATGGCTAGGGGTGTAGCTGTCGATCTTCTCTAGATGGCCAAGCGAGTCGGCCCGCAGTGCGAAGCCGCCGAATACGAGGATCTGTTCGGGGAGGAAGATCTCCCTCTGGACTGCATTGTTGTAGATGATTTATGGAGCCATCAAGCCTATCTCCGACGTCATAGTGGAACTCTCAATGAAAGCACCAATGTCGGTGTCAAAACCGGCGGATCTCGGGTAGGGGGTCCCAAACTGTGCGTCTAAGGATAATGGTAACATGAGGCGGGGGACACAATGTTTACCCAGGTTCGGGCCCTCTCTATGGAGGTAATACCCTACTTCCTGCTTGATTGATATTGATGAATATGAGTATTACAAGAGTTGATCTACCACGAGATCGTAATGGCTAAACCCTAGGAGTCTAGCCTATGAAGATATGATTGTTGTGGACAAAACCTAGAAGTATAAACCCTCCAGTTTATATAGACACCGGGGGGGACTAGGATTGTACAAATTCAGTTACAGAGAAAGGAATCTACATATCCGAATCGCCAAGCTTGCCTTCCACGCAAAGGAGAGTCCCATCCGGACATGGGACAAAGTCTTCTATCTTGTATCTTCATAGTCCATCAGTTCGGCCAAAGTATATAGTCCGGCTGTCCGAGGACCCCTTAGTCCAGGACTCCCTCAATGGGCAGTTATGCAACAACTACTAGAACGGACTGAGTACTAGCAGGAGACAAGTTCGCCACATAAGCTATGCAGGTAGGGCGACGTAGCACCAGCTCGACCAAGTTTGGATTACAACCCAAATGCTACCACAGAAACATCAGGTTGGAAGATAGGGACTGAAAGAGCCAGCTTCAGCATCCCAGTCTAAGCACCCCCGGCCTCCATCCTTGCGATGCACGGTACACCTCGTTTGCCACCTGCTCGACCCTAGTGTTACTGATAAAATGAAGTAATAATACAGTTAAAATAGAGCGAGTGTCCTCTCTATCATTTCATTTCCAATGTAGATAAAGAAATCGCTTCTCTTTGTTAGTATATGTTTCATCAACTAGTCCCATTGTTAATGTTTAAGCATTTCTGCAAACTGGGGTGCTTAATTTTGGTCGATCTGCACAAAAATAGAGATTGGAATGTCTCAAGGCCCCTCCTTGTACTATCATTGTACATTGATGTTCATCACTTGCAGAAGGTGTATCGGGGAGACTTGGGTCGATTTCCAGTATGAGGCGTACCGTATGAGGCGTCGCAGGGTCCATCTCGCCCTCGCAGCATGATATACTATGATACTATCGCAATATTTTCTTCTATTTATTAGTGTATGTTTCATCAACTAGTGCCACTATAATGTAATCACACTTTTTCATTATCTGTGCAAACAGGGTTATTCAACTGCATTTTTGTGGAACTGCACAAATGTACGGATGGAACCGGCATATATGCAGAGCGCAAGATATGCCAAGTAAAAATTACCGACACCAACCATGCTCCATGCACGCATTGGCATCCACCACCACAAGTGGGATGTGTGGCGTTCTCTATGGACGGATCTTTCTCGACAGCAAATCCTCTAATCAAATACTAGTATCTTATATTGGCAGTTTTCCAGGGAGTACTCTTTTCTGAAAGAAGCACAAATCTATTTTTCTTTATTTGTACACAGTGTCACAACTTTGACCCAAAGGTCCAGAGCTATTTTAGGGTGATTGGCGTAGTACTCGGAGACTGATTGTAAGCATGATTTTCATTAGTTGTCACACTGATTGTAAGCATGAGAAAATGGAAGATTAGGTTAGTGCGAAGCTTACCTTAAACCCTACCGCCGCCATTGGGACGAGGTGAGCGTCGAGGGAACCGTGGAGAACGGTGGGGAAGCGACATCGCGCCATCCAACCTCCTGTTGCGGTGGGTGAACGAATACTCCTGTGGCTATGTAACATCCCAATTTTCAATTTGGATGTTACACATAGATCATATGCATATCATATTTTGTTCTTGCATTTGGTTGTGATCCTAGAAATATTAAGCAACTCAAGGACCCAAGGAGAGAGTTGGAGGTTTCACAAAATTCATATTTGAATTAATTTCAAATTTGAAGAAAAGGATCAATTTGGTTTTATTATTTTTCTCTCCAATTATTTCCAATATTAAAAATAAATGAGAGAAGTTAATATGACTTCTTCAAAGTAAGAGAAATATTGGAGAAAGAATTTTAAAATCAAATTATAATTTCTCTCGTATTTTATTTGCTATTTTATTTGAATTAGAAAAATATGAATTTTTCAAAATTGCATTTTAGGCCAGAAAAATGTTCATTTTGTTCTAAATATTCTATTTAGACGTGAAAATTGTTTTTGGCATTTTTAGATATTTATTTTATATTTTGTTAGGATTTTCTTCTTCAGGAGAAACTTTTTTTTAAAAAAAACTTTCGGACCGCACTGGGCCTTGGCCCAGCCGGCCCGCCCGCCGCCGTCTTCCCCGCCGTGCCCGCGATCTCGAGCCGCCCCGTGTCGCCCCTCCCCAAAGCCA
>NC_041385.1:130969651-130995901 GCF_002162155.2 Triticum dicoccoides
CGCCGCCGCCGCGCCGCCGCACCGCACCGCCGCCGCGGAGCCCCGCCGCCCAATTCCGCCCGCCTCGCCCGATCCCGACGCCGCCACCACCGGTTTTCGCTCGTGAACTGGTAAACCCGCGAAAGCCGCAGCCGTTTAAAAAAAAACCATAGTTCGTTTTTTCTTGTTTTAGATTGGTTTTCGTCCGATTTAGTTTATTTAGCGGACGCTCGTCCATTCGTTCGTTTTAGCGAACGTTATTTGCCGGATAGGTTCAGGGAGTGACCGTTCGTTCGTTAGTCTCGTCTTTTTATTTTATTTTTGGCCAGGGACTTATCCGCGATTATTTTTATCGTGATTTAGCCCCTGATCTTTAAACTAGTATAACTTTTGACTCGTTTATCCAAATTAGATGAAACCAACGCCAAAATCTTTTTCTCGAAGCCCTCTTTCCAGTTAATCAACTTGAACATGATTTTGGTACTGTAAAATTTGACTTTAGTACAGATAGTAAACGATCTTGTTTCGTTCGTGTTTTGTGTTTCGTTGCTCTGTTTGAGTTGAATCTTTTTGCAAATCGTAGCTAATCACATGTACCTACTGTTAAGATCTAATTAACATGTTAATATTGCTGTTAGGTTTTGACTCTTGTTAGTTTAAAGGGTTTTCTTGTTTTGTTTTTGATTTGTATCTTTTCTCGAGTTTTCTCGTGTTTCGTTTGAGTGATTGCTTATGAGTGCTATCGTTTGTCTATGCTAGATTACCCGGAGTGCGAAGCTTGTTACTACGAATCTCTAGAGTTTGTAGATCGTCAGTAAGGCAAGTTACACTTTGATCATACTCTTTTATACCCAGTTTTTACTATGCATTAGTTCTACCCCACAAATACTTGCATTGGTAGGATTGGGAACATGTGGTTTTGGTTGTAGTGTTTGAGGTAGGAACCTAATACCTTCTGATCACCCCGGGAATATACGTTATGCTTATTATTGCTTGCCATGCTCGTAGACGGGGATTGGATCGTGATTCACACATGGAAGTTGAGAGTTATTTTAATTGGATAACATTAAGGTGGCAACATTCATACACATCTGTGTGGATTGGTTGAGGCACCTGGGGAATCTAGTGTTGCCTATTTTTGGAAATCCCGGGTTACTATGTGATTATCCTATGGATTGCCACCCAGGCTCATAGGGATCATAAGATTATTTCATGCTAGAAACTTCCATGTGCAGCCACAAGCCATTATGGGCTCTGGCATAGTTGAGTAAGTTGCGTGAGCTCTTGAAGAGGTAGACTAGCAGATGTAGAGGGATGTAGGTGGTACTGTCTACCAAGAGTAGAGAGTTAATGTTTCCGAAAGAGTGTGCCTCGGTCATCCGTTTCTCAAACATCATGTAGTGCGAGAAATTCAAAGGAGGAGATCGAGTCTTGTGGGGAAAAGTGCGCAAACCTCTGCAGAGTGTATAAACTAATCATGGTTATTCGTGTCCCCAGTGATGGACGTCTTGAGTATATAGTACTTGAATCTATTGATGTGATCTCAACACGTTACTTTAGTTAATTATGATGTTGGGTTAATGATGATATTTTTAATTGGGATTTGAGTTGGGGTTACCTTCTCAAATAATGGGCAACATGGGAGTAGTTAAATAAATTTATTCCTTTGTTGTAGGCAAAAACTAGCTTTATGCAAAACCATGAAACTAACAGCCTCCACCAGCCAAATATTGCATGTAGAAATAGTTCTTGCATTATAATTGCTTTACAATTTAACTATGCCAACATATTCCATGTGTTGACCCATTTCGGGCTGCAACGTCTTATGTTGCAAACTACTCGGACGACGAATAAGGTGCGATAGGTCGTTGTTTTGAAGTAGCTATCCGTTGGAGTTGATGGACTCATTTACCTTCGAAGCTTCCGCAGTTATCTAGTTTAGATGGCCTTAAGCCATGATTTATTTATGTAATCATACTCTTTATGGGGAATCGATGTAATAAGTGTGTGATTGAAACTCTGTTATAATTCCTCGAGTACTGTGCGTGTCAGCATTACCGATCCAGGGATGACACTGATGCATAGAGACTTGACCGTTTGAGGTCTGGTCTCTACAGGCTTTGGCTGGCTCTGCACACTCATGAACGGCACATCGTACTTGATCCATTCGTTATCCTCTGGGTGCTCAACCTTTGGCCTGTACGCCCACCACCTGCACCTGACTTTTGCCTCGGGCGAATTTGGCTTCTCCATCACACAGAGGAGATACTCGATGAACTCGAAGGACTACAGCGTGACTGCCACCAATGAGTACATCGCCGCCCTCATCGCCGCTGTCTTGCTCTTTCGCATACATTGCCACATGGCCCTCACCGTCCTCAAAATCTCCCACTCATTGTCAAACCAAGTAAGGATCTCCTTCAACCTGGGTAACTTTTCCTAGTCGCCACCGATGATCTGCCTGATTAGCTGTTTCATCCTCTCCATACATGTCCTTCTGAGTAGTCCGGTGGTAGCTTTGGAAGATGGGAGGAGAGACGGTGGTCTTGCAGTAGATAAGAGGGAGAGGCGAGACGGTGGTTTTGGAATGGAGATGATGGAGAGCAGAGGGGGTGGTTTTGCAATGGAGAAGAGGGAGAGGAGCGTGCAATAGCGATTTAGGATTGGACGAGAGGGTCGGCGCGCTGTGACTGGATCAAAATAAAAATCAATTTACCCTTCAATTAAGAAAGCGACCCCACATTAACTAGTTTCCCTTTTATTCTGGGTCATAATTGACCATGATTTTCACAAATAAAATATATATTATACGTTGCAAAAATAATATAATTTGAAAGTACATTTAGATACGAACCAAACGATATAATTTTTGGTGACATGCATTGACATTTTGCTTGTCAAATACAGTACGTGGTCAAACTTTGACCCAAAATACTCAAAACAAAAAAATACTTCCAAGACCAGCGCCGCTCTTCCACTCTTCTCCTCTCAAACCACCGCCACTCCTCTCCTGTTCCAATCTAAATCTAGCGCCGCTCCTCTCCTCTTCCATTTAAAAACCACCGCCCCTCCTCTCCTGTTCCAATCCAAAACCAGCGTCCTCCTCTCCTATTATAATCCAAAACCAGCGCTGCTCCTCTCCTCTTCCATTCAAAAACCACCACTGGCGAGTGAAGGTGCTGCGGAGAAGTATATCGATGGAGGAGTACAACCAATATGTGAGAATCACAAACGGCGACCTTGTGAAGCAAGCTATGATGTTGGAGATACAGTCTTGGTTTGACAACAAGGACCAACTAGCGGCGACGGCGACATCCATGGCCAAATATTTGCAATGGAGTGAAAAGGCAGCGATACTCCCGGAGGGAGTCGCGCGGGAGTACATAGAGCTGCTCCTCTGGGCCATGGAGCAAACAGATTCACCGAATCCGATAGTGAGGGGGAGGTGGTGGGAGTATCAATCCCAGATGGAGCATCCACCAGAGATTGAAGGATCGAGCATCTACAGGGTTCCGTTTGTGAGGGTGTCGTGCCATAGCGAGCCGGTGGAGTCATTGTCGACCAAACCCAACTGCAAGAGGAGAAAAGCAGTTGGCCCGATGACGCTTCCCCGCCATCCTCTCCCTCTCCGTTCACATCGTCTCACGGGGCGTCTGTCTGCCTCCGAGGAATAGCAGTGGACTGCCCCCTCCCCCCCCGCCCAATAGTCGGGCAGGTTGTGAATTGTCAGGAGGAGCTTAGGGTTGTCAGTATTTGCAGGTTTTGAACTGTGTTATGTGTTGTATATTTTCAGTGTACTTTCAGATATGAATGCCTTTTGAATTACAGATTTGCAGTATTGTGCTTATGAAGAATTTTATGAATTCTAGATATCTATTTTTAGCACTTAAAAAATGTAGTTTCATAGGAGTATAAAAGTGCAGACAATGTGATTCTCGGAGAAGAAACTGCAAGTTTCAGTTTTAGATAAGAAACTTCAAGTTCAGTTTCACATAAGAAACTGCAACTTTCAGAGGCAGAGCATTTATATTAATACGGCCTTTTCAAACAGGGTTAACATCATGTTGGAAGTTTTATTCATGGTCGAAAATGGAACTACTAGCTACTTAACATCATGCTGATCAACATTCATGCATAGCACATCTTCATATGATGCACAGTCAAAAAGATATGTTATTTTCAAAATGCCCACACAATGTCGAGTGTGCGAGAAATAGAGAAAACAAGGAACGAAGTTTTGGCAAGTGTTGGACGTGGTGTGTGTAGATGACAATGGGGAACCACATGTCAATAATGGCAGAGGCCAAAAATTTGGAGATATTTTCCGTGCATCAGGTCGAATCAAACTCGGACGGAACAGCTGTCGGGTAGTGTCACTTGGCCACTGGGCTAGTTCAGTACTTTCGTTACAAATAAGGCACTTCCTCATGTGGTCGGATCTCCTCCTGCGCCTTTGTGCGCTCGCCGCGGCGCCGCTGTCTGCTGTTTTGAACATGCTGAACAAATGAGAGGAATGTGGAGAGGACTGTATACGGAGAGGCGGACAGTCGGGACCCACCAGGTCTATGGCCGTATGCAAGCAAGTGCCTCCTCGAAAAAAATACTCTCTCCTAATGCTTTACTGACGCTAGGGCCCACGGTTTTCTCAGCATAGTTACATTTTTAGGTGCTTCAACGTAGTTACTATAGGAGATAAGTTCACAACAAAGCCGGGGAGCTGGCAAGTATCATTTATTATCACTGGGGTAGCAAGTATCAGCTGGGTTTTGGGTTGCCCTGTCTAGGCTTTCATTTTTAACATGCGCAGCCCACGACATGTCGGTTTGTATTTTCTTGAGGGCCGTCATTTATCGACCGGCCTATGGACCTCCCATCTGAGGTTTTATTTTTCCTGCAACATCGGCAACCCAATTTATGTATTTTTTTGAAGAAAACGCAGAGGTCTGTTCTATTTTTCTATATAAGAATAGGAATGCCTTGGTCCAACTTATGTTTCCCTTCTAGCTACATTATATATATTTAATTTATTTTATATGTTATTATATATTATTGTTATTGTCAACAAATATTTAACATATAGTTACATATGTAAGAAAACAATACCCCACATCTTATTAACTTATAAAAATAATTTCTTAACAATAAAATCCTGGATTTTTTTGGCAACGAAAATCCTGGTGATTGTGTACAAAAGCTTGGTTATTTATTACAATGTAATAATAAATCACTTATTATTTAAATATATTATTACAAAATGCTCAGCCCCTGTTTATTTTTTGATAAAATTGCTGTGCCCAACCCAACATTATATTTAGAATCAACCCAACAAAAATCGTGTATTTAGAGAAAGTGCAAATGGCCTATAATTTTAGCAAATATTAATGGGCCGCATGGACGCTACATTATTTGTTCACCCAGCTGAGCTAATGGACTGTAATTCTAAAAAAAGAGATCAAATTGATTGTAAATTCTGAAAAAATGGGTTGAATACGTGCCACATTTTTGGAGGCTGAAATGTGGGCCAATAGGTCAAAGCCAACGCAAGTCATTGTCAACTTAGTCAACAAATGATTCTGACATCGTTAGCCATTGGATTTACATCCAACGACCGACATCCATCTTCAATCTCTTGTCTTCTTCCTCCAGCGCCGCCGGGATCACCTGCTCCCGCCTCGTGCTGCTAGCAGCTCTGCTTAGCACGCTTCCTGGTCGGGCAAGTTCAAGGCGGATCTGCCTCCTCGCTACGACGGCACTGCTGACCCTGCGGAGTTCCTGCAGCTCTACGAGTTGGGCATCGAAGCGGCCAACAGAGACGAAAATGTCATGGCGAACTGGTTTCCCATGGCGCTCAAAGACGGTGCCCGCACCTGGCTCCTGAAACTGCCTCCCGGTACGATCTCCTCCTGGGACGAGATGCGCACCCGCTTCATCGCCAACTTCCAGGGCACTCGCGACTGTCCTCCAGTCATGGGTGACCTGCGCCGCATCAAGCAGCAGCCTGGAGAGACCCTGCAGAAGTACATCCAGCGCTTCAGCAGCGCTCGCCTCAAGATTCCCAAGGTGACCGAGGAGGCCATCATCTTAGCGTTCTCTGACGGTGTCCGCAATGTCAAGATGAAGGAGGAGCTAGCCATCCATGAGGACCTGTGCATATCTCTGGAGCTGTTCAACCTGGCAACCAAGGGCGCAAGGGCTGAGGAGGGACGCCTCTCCCTTCTCGAGCTTCCAGCTGCTGATCCTAAAGAGAAGAAAGCCAAGGCCAAGGACGTGAAGCGCAAAGGAGCAGCTGTGCTTGCAGCATAGCCAGACACGAAGCATGGCAGGGACCAGCAGGAGTCGTCTAAGGGGAGCCGGTACTGCGTGTACCATGACCTCCACACACACAACACCAATGAATGCCAAGAGCTCAGGGCCATGCGAGAAGGACGTGTCGGTCGACGCCCCGAGCGCAACGAGCGGGGCTACGGCCGAGGCGGAGGAAGAGGTGGAGGACGATGGGACGACCGAGGCCCTCGCCAAGGGTGGCATGACCAGCCTCGCGAGGACTGCTGGCAGGACCAGCCTCGCGAGGGGGCTTGGAGGGATCAGCCTCGCGAGGATCGCCCGCAGGGAAACGCAGGCCTTCCTCCTCTACCGCCACCGCCAAGAAGGAATGACAACCATCATCAGGACGAGGGGGCTGGGGGCTTCTAGGAGCCGCGCGCTATCGCTTGCATCCTGGGCAGTGCCCACGCCCCAGCCTCTCAGCGCATCTTCAAGGAGTTAGCTCGCGAGGTGAATGCAGTCCTTCCCAAGTTTGAGGCCACGCGCCCTCTCAGGTGGTCCACGTGCGCCATCACGTTCAGCTCAGCGGATCAACTCAAGTACGCGGCTACAGTTGGTGTCCTCCCCATGCTTTGTTCCCCAGTCATCAGCAATGTGCAAGTTACCAGGACCCTCATGGATGGCGGCGCGGGACTCAATGTCCTATCCGTCGAGACGTTCAACAATCTCCAAGTGCCATATGATCAGCTTCATCCAACCAAGCCTTTCTCAGGAGTCACTGACGGCTCCACCACTCCAATAGGGCAGGTCCGCCTCCATGTCACCTTTGGACAATGCAAGAACTACTGGACCAAGCTCATCGACATCGACGTTGCCCACATTCGCCTGCCATACAATGCCATCCTCGGGTACCCAGCCCTGGCCAAGTTCATGGCAGTGACTCGCCACGAATACAATGTCCTCAAGATGCCGGGAAGCGGTGGAGTCATCACAGTCCCCTGCGAAGAGAAGGATGCGGTGTGCTCTCTCGAGCGTGCCTTGCAAGCCGCATCAGTTGAGGACCCAGACAGCAAGAGCGGGAACCTTCCCGAGGCAGCTCCCAAGAAGAAGAAGACATCACCCAGCTCAAGGACTCAGGAGGCGGGCACCTCTGGAGGCACCGCGCTAGGATCTGTGCCCGTCCAAGGGGCGCCTCCCTCCGTCGCATTGGAAGGCGCGCCCGGCGCCCTCCTCGGGCAATGCTCGAGGGCTCTCACCTGGAGGGCCTCTGACTTTGCCAAGCTCATGAGGGAGGCGCTCGGGCACCACTTAGAGGCGTGCTTCGTGGCACGTTTCCCTCGGGAAGGCATGAAGCAAGGAGGGCCCAACCCTTAGGAGTTCATCACCAAGGCCATTCAGGAACTGCAGGAATCAAGAGTCATGCGCGGCGATTGCCGCCTATCGGGTGTAGCTCCCCATCCAGGCGAGGATGGTGGCCTGCGCGTCTACACCGACTCCCCAGGGCTAAATCGAGTCGCGTCTCAGGAGTGTTTCTGGCCTTCACCCGTGGAACGTTGCGAGGGTCCACCTCACAGCTACGTTCGCATGCCTTTCGGCCTGCTGAACGCGGCTGCAGCTCACGAGCGCCTGATGAGGAGCATTCTGGAGGCTGAGGTGGCCAGGCACCGCGCGTTCCTGGAGGAGATGGAGATGGACCTTCAGGAGCCGCCCGGACGTCCAGAGCCTCCCGAGGCTCGGGGCTCTGAAGGCTCGCGAGGATTGGCTTCTTCACCGCGCGTCGTCATCTACTCCAACACCCGCTCTGCAATGATATCAGGTGACATCTGTCGAGTTTCATTTCTGCTGGGAGCGCCCTCATGGCTGCATCATTCCCAGGTCGCATGGGTCCATCCCTGCGACATGTATCCGTTTTGCTTATGTCTTTAGCTTACCTTGTTGGGGGCGCCCCTCGGGCTGCATCATCCCCAAGCCGCTCGGGCCTGACCTAGTGGCATGTGTCTTTCCTGCATCTATCTAAGTTGGTTTGCTTTTTCATGCTTAACCTGCCTGTGATAATCACCTGCTCGATTGACACCTACCCTTGGAGCCGCTCGCTCTGGCACGGCGCTTGTGCATGGGTCCGTCCCTGCAACGTCGACAAATCTGAGTGGTCAAGCTCTGGCCGCGGAAGCCTTGTAAGGTGCTACCTCACCAGGCCCTCAATGCCCTCATCACTCCCTCGGAGCAACCAATTGCTGGCCGGCAATCGTCATGGCAATCTTTGCTTCCCTCATGTTGGTTTACAGGGTCTACCTGAGGAATAGCATGGGGAAAGTCGTCGTGAGCTCTCTCTCTCTCTCTTACCCGTGCGATCCGCTCGCGCGTTAAAAGGGGGGCTCCTGAGCATCACGACTCAGGAGCTCTTACTGGCTCTCCAGCCCTCACCCCCTGGCCTTGACCACGGCATCGCGACCTGGCATACCAGCGGCGGCTGAGCTCGCTCGAGGGCCGGGACCTGAGGACGTAGAGCATGAAGGAGAGTGCGGGGAAGGGACAAGAAGCTCACGAAGGCCTGACCCAACAACATCCCTGCTGCCGACACGCAGGTCCGGCACCTCGCTAAGGAACGGCTCTGTCGTGGATTTGTCACGGCAGATGTCCTAGTGAAAGGACTTAGTCGTGGAGCCATCGCTACGGGTTAACTTGAAGGGGTTAAAGCGGACACAAAGACATGAGGGTTTATACTAGTTCGGCCCCTTCGATGAAGGTAAAAGCCTACGTCTAGTTGTGATGGAATTGATGTGGTCTCGTTGGCTAGGGAGCAAACAAGCTTCGCCTAGGCTCGAGTTGTTATTGTCTGTCTTGAACCGTCGCCGGGTCATCCCCTTATATACACGGGTGACGCCCGTCGGTCCATGGAGTCCCATACCGGTTCATATTCGTACCCCGGTTGGTCTCTCTCTATTCCTAACTTACAATACAAGCTTTACATATCATGCCGGTTTACGGCTACAGGTTCTAAACCGACTACAGGCCTTGGGCCTTCATCTGCTTACATTACTAATGAAGTTAACCCGGCCCAAGCAGGCCGGTTCACGCCCAGTGGTAATATCCCCAACATTAGGCCCCAGATTGACTTGAACTGGTTTCACGTCAATCCTTCAAAAAATCTTTGTCTTGGACATCTTCTGGTAATTGGTAAACCGCCATATCGTCATCATCTCTAGTTGCTGTAAACCGGCATGACGTCATCACGAAGTTAACATTTATGACGCCTTCTTTTATTAATAGATCTGCGATACCCAAGTCATCAGCTCCACTTTCCGAAATTTTGGCTCCTGGATTCGCGCACCTGACCCACGTCTGTTGCCTTATAAATAGGACCGAAGGGTCATTTCCCTTTCTCCTCTTCGTCTCTTTCTCTTCGTCTTCCTCGCATCGCCAGCCTCGGAATTCCGCCGCCGCCATCGACCTCTGCATCGTCTTGGGCCGCTGCATCAACCTGAACGCACCAGAGCACTGCGGTAGCCTTCCACATCTTCTTCGTTTCCAGTAAGCCTTCTTTCCTTCTTGACATAGATCTGTTCTTAGGGTTTCATGTTCTTGCCGTGTTCATCGCTTGCTCATGCTCGTACCCAGACTCCTGGATAGATCTGTGAAGCCCTGCTCTGACTAGCAGTAACTTCGTAGCATCCGCTTATAGTTTCTCACTCAAGTTTATAGATCTCATCCACATACCTGCCCATTGATTTACTTCCGTTCCGCTTTACTCTTTTGAATATTTTCTGTTTTTTCTGAACTTTCTTCAGATCCACTGCTGCAATAAGACTTTGTGAAACCTGTTTCTGCATACTTAGCCATCCGCAATTGCCTCCAATGTTTAGATCAGGCGGTTCAACTTTAATATAGAAAAAGTTAGTAAACCGGTATACACCATTAGTCCCCTTGTTGAACCGCCAGAATTCTTTATCCATATGATGCCACCTCATAGAAATCCGGTTTAAATATACTGCCTCCGGTTTAGCATTGTTCAGACCAGAACCTTCTTTAATCCAACACATTCTTGAACCGGAATCATCTATTTCTTGTAGATCTCACCATGGCCAAACAAGTATATGAATGCAACTGGGTTCCTTCACACGTCACAGAAACCCAGCTGGATGATTTAGTCTTAATTGGCGCTTTAGACAACAAAGACACTATCCACTGGAGGGTTCCTGGTAATGAATGTCCTCCCGCACCTCAAGAGGGAGAGGTTGTGATCTTTGCAGATCATTTAGCCCGGGGCTTCAAACCGCCCGGTTCTAAATTTTACCGGGATGTGCTAGCCAATTTTCAGCTCCGCCCGCAAGATATTGGCCCCAATTCTGTTACCAACCTATGTCACTTCCAAGTGCTCTCTGAGGTATACCTTCAAGAGGAGCCTTTAGTTGAATTGTTTAGAGACTGCTTCCACTTAAACCGCCGCACAGAATTCACTGATGGCCCCAATACCGAACTGGGCGGTATGGCAATTCAGAAAAGAAAAGAGATCACTTATCCCCACGCCAGACTACACAGTCAACCTAAGGAGTGGAATGCAACATGGTTCTACTGCAAAGACACTTCTCCTGACAATGAAAATCCCTTGCCTGGCTTTCGTCCGGAGCGGCTCAGCAACACTCACCCCTTTCCACAAAGATTAAGTGCCAAGGAGAGAAGTAAATATGCTCCGCAACTGTCCAAGCTCCGAGCCTTCATGGCCAATGGTTTAACAGGAATAGATCTTGCACGCTGTTGGATATCATGGAGCGTACTACCTCTCAACCGGCGCTCCGGTTTGATGTGCAAGTACACTGATAGCGTCGATGACCCGCTCCGACACACTAAAATCCAGCTCTCTGATGATGAAGTCACAGATGCTGTGAAGAAAATGTTGAATGAACCGGAGCATCTCTGCGCTCAAACCAGCATGCTCCCTTTCTGCGCTACCAACAAACCGCCAGCTGTAAGATTTTGATTGTTCTTTTATTGAACCTGCTATCGCTATCTCCGTCTGACATCAATTACTGCTTAACCAGGGTGATAATCCGTTTTGGAGCAAGAAGCTTCCACAAGACAAAACGGAGAAAGCAGAACGGCCAACCCGGCCAAAGACCAAGGTCATGAAGAAGCCTGCTAAAAAGAGGAAAACCACTGCTTCATCTGATCCGGCTGTTGATGATGATGTGGGTAACTCGCACCTTGAGGTAGAACTCGATTCACTAGGCTTACTATTTACATGCCTTATTGATGATGATACTTGTCAGGACGACGCTGAAGCCAGTAATGCTGATGTCGCTGAGGTAACTATTCTCTCTTTCGATTCAGATCCTTTGCCTTTGCCAAAATTTCTCCAGGCAAACCGGAAAGTTAAATTTTCTCATCCTCTTGCTTATTTGGATCCCAAATTTCTTGTGAAGACTCAGCAACATGAAGCTCGCCACACAACCCGGCACAGCGGCCAGGTAGTTACCTCCGCCGGTTTACCAAACAGTCCGGTTCGAAAACGCCGCTCCGAGGTCTCCGACCTTTTTATTAATTTATATCCTAAAGCGGGTTTCATCCGTCAACCTCTTAATCCGTCCGACTCCGATTATCAGGTTACTTCTCATTCTTCCTCTGGTGAATCATCGGCCACTCAACTACCGCCACTGAAAACGGTCCTTGGGTATGCTAAGCTGAACATATGCTTCTGGTATACTGTGTTATAACTTATGCTGTTTCTTGACTCTTTGTTTCTCTTTCAGGGCTAAACCTAAACCGAGCAAGAAATCCCGCCTGGACAAAGCGGCTGATGAAGATGTCGCTCCTGAACAGGATAAAGCACCAGATCTTGAAGCGTTCGTTCATGAGGATATTCCCAATGATCCTCCTTTGCAAGATGATGCTATTCCTGAGGAAAGGCCTATCAATACTTCAGCCCCTGCTGACCCGCCTGCCAGCTCCGTCCGGATTGAAAGATTCCGCAGTCCTGCTGATAAACCGACCGCGCCAACGCAAACCGGTGAGTCCAAGGATGATGATGTTGTAATTACCGGCGTAGGTCGCTTTGAACCAGGGAATCCTGTCGCTTTAACCAAGCATACAGTGAAAGAGGATTTTTCTGCCAAGAACAAAGGCAAATGGGATGTGGAACTGGAAACATATGCTGCCCTGAGTGCCCAAGATCTTCATTCTGGCTACTTGAACCGGCTGTATTGAAGCTGGCCTGGTAAAGATGATGAGAGACAAATTTGAGGTAACTTCCTTGTGCTTCTTCTTTCTTTACTTACTGCCGCTGTATTAATCCTCCTAGCCCCCAAGGGCCGGTTTGTAACCTTCTTCAAACCGGGACTTGAATATAATCCTCCTTACTTTGAAAACCGTCAATGTAGCCCCCAAGGGCCGGTTCAACTTAGCATAGTTAAACCGGGACTCCAATAAAGACTCTAACATGAGAACATAACTGAGCAAATAGCCATTAGCCCCCAAGTGCCAAGTTGAATACCTGTATTGAGCTTGGGACTTTGTGATTTAGTAATAGATGAAAAGTGAAGGTGCATTAGCCCCCAAGTATCAAGCGTATAACTTGTTATGTGGTTGGTACTTCAAATTCTTGTACCATTTTGTTTAAAGCCAAGTACTGTCTGTATGCAGGCTGAAGTGAAGGTCAAAGAGGACCGGATTACCAATCTGCAAGAAACTCTGAAAACCCAACAAGCCGAAACTGACAAAGCAAGGGAGGAATTGACCGGCGCCTTGAGCATCACGGAACAGCTGAAAGAGGGCTTTAAGAAGGAGCGTGCTGATTGGGCCATTGAGAAGGCCGCTTTAATAAAAAGAGCTGAAAATGCTGAGGCTGCCCTTAAACCGGTGGTAGATGAGCTGACCACCGTAAAGCGGCAAGTGCATGCCATGACCGCTGCTATCTTTGGTAAGTTCATTTTGGTTTCTTTGACAACTTTGGCTCTCTTATAATAGATCCGGTTTGAGATCGTCCCTGTATTGTTGCAGGTACACGCATTGGTCACTTAGGGTCAGATGTGCGGAAGAAGCTGAAGGCTACCTATACCTTAATTGAACAGTTGTATACCGGAGCGCAGAGGATCATCACCACTGCATCTCATAACAATCCGGCACCTACTTTAATCCAAGATACTCTGAAGAGGTTGTCAATGCTTCCTGCCCGGATTGAAGAGCTGAAGAAATCTGCTGCTCGAACCGGAGCAATTAATGCCTTGATCCGGGCAAAAGCATGGGTGCCGGATTTCGATCCGGTTGAAGCAGCTCAAGGCTATCCCAGCTTGAAGGAGGATGGCTCAGAGTTCAATGAAGAGGATTTGAGGGTGATAAACCGTGCAGTGCGCCCTCTGGCTTGTCAATTAGCTGAAGAGGCAGACTTGTCGCATTATCAAGCTCAATACAATGATCAGAACAAGCGAGTGGCTGCACCAGTTCTTGAAGCGGAGAATCTGATTCCTCCAAAAAGCATACTTACGCTCCTGATATTGAACCGTCTTCTCTGATCCATGAAGAAGCTGTCTTTCAAGCTTTAATGGGAATCGACTGGACCACTGTTGATTTCCAGCCAATGGATAGAGATGAGGAATCTGAAGCGGCGCGGGACGATGAGCAGGCTTGAACCGGAAGCCGGTTTAAATAGTGGTCACTGCGTTGTCTTGTAATAGAATAGCCAATACTTCTGCTTTAAGTATGCCTTCGTGCATAAGTACTGATGCTTTTGCTTGAAATCCTCAATTTATGTTTCCTGCAATCAAAAAATCTTGAACTGTGGTGGCGGTTATACCGCCAGCCGGTTTATGACCTTGATATATATATATCATCAATGTATTTAAGGCATATAACCAAATATGCGATACAAAATACCTGCCATCGCTGGGCATGAAGTTGGCTTAGCCAGGCTTGAAACGGAGGTTTTATAAACCATTACCGTCAAAGGGGAGAAAACAACTCCCGTGTAAACCGTGCTGGGCCATTATGAGCCCCCCTGTTACTTCAAGATGTTAACAGGAAAAGTAAACCGGGCATATTTCTCCGGATTAAAAAATGAACCGAATCCGTCCGTTGAACCGGTAAAAAAGTGTTGTTTGGTGTAAAGGAAACACAACAAGAATTAAGAAGTAGCCATAAAAGAAATATGGAAGCAAAGGCAATGATAAAAACCGTTTGCAAAAACATGCTATACTGAGCTGATCAGATGGTGTTACCGTGGTGGGACAGGACCAAGCCCCCAATAGGAGTGACAATGGTTCAAGTCAGCCAGGTCCCCAAATGAAACCGTGGCATATATGCCAATCAAAAGGCGTGGCAATGGTTCGGGTTCGACCAAGCCCCCAAGTGATTTTGTGGCCTTAGGCCGATCAAGAGGCATAACTGGTTCAGACTTGACCATGTCCCCAAGTGATCTGGTGGCTTTCGCCTATCAAAAGGTGTCGCGTTGGTTTGGACACGACCAAGGCCCCAAGTGATATAAAAAGCAAATTTCAAGGGGTAACCGGAGGCCGCTTTAAAACATAACCACTCCATGTAACCACGCATGATATGAAAAGACAGAGACCCCGCTTTAGCTGAGGCTCCGGTTTAATTATATCAAAGATAATATATACACTGTCATAATATGTACATAGATAGAGCCGATGGCTCAGGTATAGTAAGGCCGAAGATGAGCTATGTTCCACGGCCTGTTGGTCTCCTCCTCTGATGTACGTGAGTCTTTATGCTCTCGAATATCAATCAGATAGTACGACCCGTTGTGCAGATTCTTGCTGACCACGAAAGGTCCCTCCCAAGGTGGGGATAACTTGTGCATATCTGTCTTGTCTTGGATGAGCCGAAGCACCAAATCTCCTTCTTGAAAAGTTCTGGTTCTGACCTGGCGACTGTGATAACAACGAAGATCTTGTTGATAAATCACCGAGCGGGCAGCCGCTATGTCACGCTCCTCATCCAATAGATCCAAAGCATCTTGCCATGCTGTCTCATTGTCCGCTTCAACATAAGCCGCCACACGAGGCGAATCGTGCCGGATATCACTAGGGAGAACCGCCTCCGCTCCGTAGACCATGAAAAATGGCGTGTATCCTGTAGACCAGTTGGGCGTAGTATTGATACTCCATAGCACAGACGGTAGCTCTTCAACCCAACAACCCGGTGTTCTTTGCAATGGAACCATAAGCCAGGGTTTGATGCCTCGCAAGATCTCTTGATTAGCCCGTTCCGCCTACCCATTGGACTGGGGGTGAGCCACTGATGATACATCAAGTCGGATGTGCTCACGTTCATAGAACTCCTTCATAGCACCCTTGGATAAATTGGTACCATTGTCAGTAATGATACTGTGTGGAAAGCCAAACCGGAAAATCACCTTTTTGATGAACTGCACCGCTGTAGCTGCATCACACTTGCTGACAGGCTCCGCTTCAACCCACTTGGTAAACTTGTCCACTGCCACCAAAAGGTGGGTTTTCTTATCCTTGGATCTTTTAAAAGGTCCGACCATATCCAGCCCCCAAGTTGCATGGCCAAGTGATTGGAATCATCCTCAATTCTTGAGCCAGCACATAAGCACGCCTTGAAAACTTCTGACAGCCATCACACCGTTTAACCAAGTCCTCCGCATCAGCATGCACTGTCAACCAGTAGAACCCGTGACGAAACGCCTTTGCCACCAGAGACTTTGAACCGGCATGGTGACCATAATCCCCTTCATGGATTTCTCGTACGATTTCACAGCCTTCCTCAGGAGAGACACAACGTTGAAACGCTCCTGATACGCTGCAATGATGCAATTCGCCATTGACAATCGTCATAGACTTGGATCGTCGGACTATCTGCCTGGCCAGAATCTCATCCTCTGGCAACTCTCCCCGGTTCATGTACGCAAGATAAGGAATTGTCCAATTCAGTATGACATGCAGGGCTGCCACCAATTGAGCCTCCAGATCAGGAATAGCCAAATCCACTTCACCTGGGAGCTTGACTGACGAGTTGTGCAACACATCAAGAAAGACATTAGGCGGGACCGGTTTACGCTGAGAGCCCAACCGGCTTAAAGCGTTCGCCGCTTCATTTTTGCGACGATCTACATGATCCACCTGATAACCCTTGAAGTGACCCGCAATATTATCCACCTCACGACGATATGCAGTCATAAGTGGGTCTTTAGAATCCCAAGTGCCAGACACTTGTTGAGCCATGAGGTCCGAGTCACCGAAGCACTTAACCCGACTTAGGTTCATCTCCTTAGCCATCCGGAGACCATGGAGCAAGGCTTCATACTCAGCTGCATTATTAGTACAAGGGAACATTAAGCGGAGAACATAACAAAACTTATCACCTCGTGGGTAAGTTAATACGACTCCAGCCCCCGAGCCCTCCAATTGCCTGGATCCGTCAAAATGGATAGTCCAATATGTGTGATCCGGCTTCTCCTCTAGTGCTTGCAACTCAGTCCAATCATTGATGAAATCCACAAGTGCTTGAGACTTCACCGCCGTCCGAGGTACGTATTTCAATCCGTGCGGCCCAAGTTCTATAGCCCACTTAGCAATCCGGCCAGTCGCCTCCCGGTTCTGTACGATATCACCCAAGGGAGCTGAACTGACCACTGTGATGGGGTGCCCTTGGAAATACTGCTTCAACTTCCGGCTCGCCATGAAAACCCCATATACCAGCTTCTGCCAATGCGGATATCTTTGCTTGGACTCAATAAGCACTTCGCTGATATAATAAACCAGCCGCTGAACCGGATACTCCTTGCCTGCCTCTTTGAATTCCACCACAATAGCCACGCTAACTGCACGAGCATTGGCCGCTACGTATAACAATAATGGCTCCTTGTCGATCGGAGCCGCAAGAACGGACAGATTGGCTAATTGCCGCTTCAAGTACTCCAATGCTTCATCAGCAGCCGGACTCCAGATGAATTGATCTATTTTTCTCAGCATTTGATATAAAGGGATGGCCTTCTCTCCAAGGCGGCTGATAAACCGGCTCAGTGCGGTGATCTGACCCGCCAAACGCTGAACATTGTTGATACACTTCGGTTTAGCCAGGGAGGTGATAGCCGTAATCTTCTCCGGATTAGCCTCAATTCCTCTATTGGACACAAGAAAACCCAGTAACTTGCCTGCCGTAACACCAAAGACACACTTAGTCGGGTTAAGCATCATCTTGTAAACTCACAAGTTGTCAAAGGTTTCCTTCAAATCATCCACCAGCGTCTCCTTCTGCCTTGACTTGACTACAATATCATCCACATAAGCATGCACATTGCGACCGATCTGTTTATGCAGGCAATTCTATACACACCGTTGATAAGTGGCTTGGGCGCTCTTGAGCCCAAAAGGCATAGATACATAGCAGAAGGCTCCAAAGGGAGTAATAAACGATGTCTTCTCCTGGTCCTTAACCGCCATTTTGATCTGATGATATCCAGAATATGCATCCAAAAAACTCAAACGCTCACAACCCGCCGTGGCATCAATAATCTGGTCAATGCAGGGGAGGGCAAAAGGATCCGCTGGACAAGCCCTGTTAAGATCCATGTAATCCACACACATATGCCAAGTGTCGTTTTTCTTAAGAACCAGCACCGGATTAGCAAGCCATTCTGGATGGAACACCTCAACGATAAAGCCAGCCGCTAAGAGCCTGGCCACTTCCTCTCCAATGGCCTTGCGCCTTTCTTCGTTAAACCGGCGGAGAAACTGCTTTACCGGTTTATACTTGGGATCAACATTAAGAGTGTGCTCAGCGAGTTCCCTCGGTACACCTGGCATGTCAGAAGGCTTCCATGCAAAAATGTCCCGATTCTCACGGATGAACTCGATGAGCGCGCTTTCCTATTTAGGGTCCAAGTTGGCACTGACAGTGAACTGCTTGGACGAATCGCCGGGCACGAAGTCAACAAGCTTGGTCTCAGCTGCTGATTTGAACTTCAGATCTGAATCATGCTCTGTAGTGGGCTTCTTCAAAGGGGTCATGTCCGTCGGATCAACATTGTCCCTATAATATTTCAACTCCTCCGTGGCACAAACTGACTCTGCATAGGCCGCATCACCTTCCTCACATTCCAAGGAAATCTTGCGGCTCCCATGAACCGTTATTGTCCCTTTGTAACCCGGCATCTTGAGCTGCAAATAGATATAACAAGGCCGTGCCATGAATTTGGCATAAGCCGGCCGCCCAAACAAGGCGTGATATAGGCTCCGGATTTTCACCACCTCAAAGGTTAGTGTCTCGAATCGAGAATCATGCTCGTCCCTAAAAGCCACCTCCAGGGCTATCTTACCAACAGGATATGCTGATTTGCCAGGCACCACACCATGGAACACCGTATTATACGGTCTGAGATCTTTGTCTGTTAGCCCCATCCGACGGAATGTCTCATAGTACAGGATGTTAATACTGCTCCCTCCATCCATGAGTACCTTGGTGAATTTATAACCTCCCACCTGAGGGTCTACCACTAATGCCAACTGGCTCGGATTGTCAATCCGGGGGGGTGATCCTCTCTGCTCCACACGATAGGCTGCTCTGACCAACGTAAGTAACATGGTACGGCCGGTTCAACAGAGTTCACCGCTCGCTTAAGAAGTTTCCGGTCGCGCTTATCCAAGCTAGTTGTGAAAACGTGATACTGCCCATTGTTCAACTGTTTTGGCTGGCTTTGATAACCCGACTGCTGCTGCTGCTGCTGTTGGTTATAACCCCCTTGACCGCTTTGATTATTCTGGTTATTATTGCCGCCCTGATTGAAACCTGAACCGGAAGCTCCATCGTGACCCGGCCCATGGAAACCGGATCCTGAACCGCCACCTGACCCGCGGTCATACCGGAAGGCATTAGAGTTTTTAAACTCTTGCATAATGTAACAATCCTTCCAAAGGTGGTTAGCCGGCGCCTCCTTCGTCCCGTGTTTTGGGCAAGGCTGATTCAACAAATAGTTCAAGCGATCCGGGTTAGGATTTGGAGCCCCATTACGATTTGCCGCTTTACCTCTGTGCCGCTGACCCTTGTCCTGTGCGTTAGTGTTAGCCACAAAGTCCATGCTGCCATCCGCTTTGCGCTTGCCTCTGTTTCCATGGCCCGCTGGTTTGTACTGATGCCCCTTGGAGTTGCTATTCTTCTTTCCCTTCCCCGCTTCATCATCGTCAGTCTCGGGATCCTTGGTACTATCAGAATCAGCATACTTCACTAAAGCGGCCATGAGAGTTCCGATGTCATTACAGAACCGCTTCATACGCTCCAATTTCAACTTTAAAGGCATAAACCGGCAGTTGCCCTCCAGGGTTAAGATCGCAGAGTCAGCATTGATCCTGTCAGATGAGTGCAAGACTTCCGAAACGCGGCGTACCCAATGGGTTGTTGACTCTCCGTCCTCCTGAACACAAGCCGCCAGGTCTACTATAGACTTGGGCTGTTTACACGTATCTTTGAAATTCTGGATAAACCGGGCCAGCAACTGGGCCCATGAACTGATAGAATTAGGCGGCAGGCTCTTCAACCAAGTACGGGTCGTGCCTTCAAGCATCATGGTGAAGTACTTTGCACATGCGGTCTCATCCACATCCAACATCTCCATGGACATCTCATAACTCTCTACCCACGCTTCTGGAGATAAATCAGCGGTGTAATTCGGCACTTTGCGCAGACCCTTGAAATCTTTGGGCAGGCACACATTGCGTAAAGCGGGGACTAAACAGGGTACTCCCAAAGCAGATGCGACACCTGGCCCGGCAGAGGTGGTAGGACGAACCGGTGTAAGCTGATCCGCCTCGTTCTGTGCTGCTAACTCGGCCTCCCTTCGTGCCCGGGCCCGGTCCACTACATCCTGAGCGTCGCGAACACCACCTGCCGGGTTATTGCCACGGGCCGCTTCACGGCCTTGCGCGTTGCTCGATATTGTCGGTTCATCCAGGCACCTGCTATAGCTCCGGCTTGGACGAGGTGTGGAGTGAATCCGATCACGGCTGTATGAATATGCCTCCTGTTGAATTAAAGCGGTCCGGAGAAGTTCCTTAACCCGGCGCGTCTCTATTGCTTGCGGAGAGTCTCCTTCCACCGGGATAGCTTCTAATCACGCAGCAGCTGCAACAAGATTATCCATAGGATTAGAATAATGACCCGGAGGTGTCTGAACCGGCGGAGGAATCACAATGTTCTGTCGAGGAGGTTCCATCAGGCGGGGTTGGACCGTCGCTCCTGGCCCTGGTGCCTCGACCCGGTTTACCTCCGGGTGCCCCGGCGGATTACTGGTTCCAGTGTCAGGACCCCGACTCGATGTCACATCGATCTAGCTTGTAACACCTCATATCACTTTGCGGCCTCACGCACGGTATCCCCACGGGTGTCGCCTTACCTTTGCCCGGGACCGTTTGCGCCTTTTGGCTCACGTATATGATAGTGTCGCTAGCATCCATATGATAAGGAGCCCGGGCTGACATGACTAGTCGTAAACCCAAAGTGGCACAGACTTACAGGGACAGGCATCCATGACCCAACTTCGAACGTGTCGGTCATCAGCAAGTGGGTCCGGGCTGTAGCACTGGGCTAGCAGGACTCCGGTAAACCGGGCTGTAGCGGGCTAACAGGACTCCGGTACTCAATGCGTGACATTTCCCTGAAGGGACAGACACAGGAACGAAGAAGGACACATGCCGGCCAGCCTAAGTGTTCCGGAGCAGTAGCAAGCTACCATGGCTCAGTGGAGACACTAGGAGACATTTCCCGGTAAGAGAGGCTACTAAGGATAAACAACTAGATAGTCAGATCCCACACATACCAAGCATTTCAATAACATACACACAATATGCTCGATATGTGCAAATACAACATGGCATCACAACATGACTCTACGACAAGTACTTTATTTAAGGCTCAGAGAGCCATACATAACATACACATAGGTACGGGTCACACGACCCAGCATTCAAGTCATACAGTCATACAAACCAGCAGCAGAAGTAGCTTGTCTGGGTACAGACAACTAGTAAAATAAAAGAGGCTTGGAAAGCCTAGCTATACTACGTGGTCCTTCACAAGCTCAGGATCACCACCTGGGCCTTAGCCTACTCATTGATGTCAACGTCTACGTAGAACCCATCAGAAGGGGTTGCAGTGTCTTCTGTAAAAATGTAGATTATAGCAACATGAGTACAAAGGTACTCAGCAAGACTTACATCAGATCCTACATACATGCACATTATCAAGAAGGGTTGGTGGAGTTGTTGCAGCAAGCCAGCTTTGACTCTTGGCTAGGCTAACCTACGAGACTCCAACTTGAAATGGTTTTGCGTACACGAGTCCACTACTCACCACTTCAATACACTACCGAGGATCCACCTCCGTCTTCCTACGGAAGAGCCATCCTCGGCACTCACACTTATCTTGAGGCTTTTAGTAGTTTCCATTTACTTGTCTATGAACTGTATAGGCAACCAAGTAGTCCTTTACCGCGGACGCGGCTATTCGAATAGATCATGATAACCCTGCAGGGGTGTACTTCTTCATACATGTTTCCACCACTTAGCGTCTGCACACGACATGTGCTCGGCAGACTTCAAGCGAAAGCCGACCTGGGTGTAGACCACGACCTACCTAAACACCTAAGTCTCTAGTCCAGGTTTATCGCCTATCCAGGTTCCATCCGCAGGGAGTCCGGCCGAGGTTTCCCATACGGCCCTGAACGATGTGAACAGGGTTCCCGAGATACCTAACGGGTATTCGGTACACCGTGCCACGTACCTACCGCATCACAGCCCACCCCTACGGTCAGCGCTGTCCACGGCCTCCAGTAGGCTACAAACACCAGAAACTACTTGCAACTCCTGGACAGAGAACTAGGGTGGATAAGAAGTCGAGCGGGGTCATATTTCAGGGCCCAATGCATGGTAGTAGCTGTATCTTAAATCACACATACAGATCTCAATGCTTAAGGTCGGCTTCAATGAAACAACCCACCATGTACTCCTACATGGCCTCTCATCGATACCTTTACCAAATCGTGTTCACCACACCACTCTCATTACCGACATAATCATTTCACTCTAGCCCATCACCCAGATGAACCAGACCTGACACGACTCTAAGCATAGCGGGCATAGCAAGGTAGGAACAACACATACATATGGCTCAACCAACTCCTACACATGCTAGTGGGTTTCATCTAGTTATGTGGCAATGACAGGTCATGCAGAGGAAGTGGGTTCAACTACCGTAGCACACAGCAGTTTGAAACGCGTTGTCTTAATGCAGTAAAAGAGAGCAGGAGCGAGAACATGGGATTGTATCGATATGATCAAATGGTTGGTTGCTTGCCTGATGATTCGATGCACTGATACGGTTCTTCGTTAGGGTAATCACGGTACTCCCCAGAGGCAGAACCTGCCGCAAGAACACCGATACACAACCATCACCAAACAATGTGCAACAATATGATGCATGCATGAAACATGGCAATATGAGTGAGTTGGGCTAATGCAACTAGGACCAGAAGGGTTTGAACCAATTTGAATCAAAGATTCAAATTTTAAACTCAAACATGGCCCTTTAAAGTGTTTTTCCTTGTTCTGCATTAAACATCAGGTTAACTTGTTTAATCATGCATGAAAATAGTACAGATGGATAGATTGGATTTTTCTGATCATTTTCATATATAATTTGTCTGATTTGGAGTTACAGAATAAAAGTTATGAATTTTTAAAGTTTAAACTATATTCTGGAATTTCCTATATTAGATTAAATCCAGAAAATCAATTATTGCGTCAGCCTGACGTCAGTGTGACATCAGCAGGTCAACGGGACACGTCCGGGTCAAACCTAACAGTGGGTCCCGCGTGTCAGTGTGATTAATTAAACTAAAATTAATTTAAACTAATCCTAATTAGTTAACAGGGCTGGGCCCCACCTGTCATTGACTCATGGGAGTCAACCAGGGCCCACCCGTGGTCAAACCCGGGTCGGCCGCACCGGCGTTTAGCCGCCGGCGAGCCCGACGCGGCGGCAGAAGTGATTTTTGCCATTCCGGCAACCAAACGAGCCGCGGAGGCCACCGGAGAGGAGCTGAGGTCGAGCCGCAGCTCTTGGTGGAGTCCGTTGGGGTCGGGGTGGCCGGAGTTGGCGCCGGCGACGACTTTGGCGGCCACCGGAGTTCGGCCAAAGTCGAACTTGTCGCTAGGGGGATCGGTGAGGTGCGGGGAGTAGCTAGTTAGGTGCTACGTGACGCGGTGAGCATGATGGACACCGTGGAGTGGCCGGAGGATGACCAGGAGCACGTCGGCGACGAGCTCCACGGCGGTGGGTGCGGTTGAGCTCCGGGAGGTCGCTACACGGCTCGGGAGCAAGAAAAGAAGGGAGGGAGATGGCTAAGCTCACAGTGAGTGCGACGAAGCCCTTGGTGCGGCCGGGGATGGACCGGAGCGACGACGGCGTTGAAGGGGATCTCCGGCGACGGCGGACTCGGGCGAGGTCGGTGCGGTGGACTCGGGTGTTGCGAGCGCTCGGGGCTCGACTTGCTCGATGAAGTGGACAGCGGCGCAGCTCCTGGACACGACGAGAGGACGCACGGGCGGCGGGGAGCGCGGCTACGACGTAGGCACGGCGGCGGTGGCGTCGGCCATGGCTGGGGGGCGCGAGGGGGAGGAGCTGGAGAGGAGAGGGGGTGTCTGGGGGGTTCGTGGGAGAGAGGGGGAGCGATCCACGACGTCACCGGGCGAGGGGAGCGGCGAGGCGGCGAGCAGGTGCGTGGCGCGCGCTGCGGTCGCCGTCGGGCACCTGCCTGCCTGCCTGGCCGGCAACCAGCTCGCTGGAGCGGCGCTGGGCTGGGCCGGCAGGTTGGCCGGGTGCTGGCGCCAGGTAAGTTTTTCTATTTCTTTCTGTTTCTGTTTTTTAATACTTCTGCCACTTTGTTGATTTATTAAAAATACTTAGGCAACTCCTAAAATCAACAAACTACTCCTGGTCCATAGTTGGATTATTTCCAACATGAAACATTTTAGTTTGGGGATATTTGAGCATCTGAATATTTTATATAATTTTTAAATGCCCAAATTCAAATATCCATGATTTAATTCAAAGACCTTAAGATGACCTAGGAAAATGTGCATCACTTTTGGCAGGGGTTCTGAACCAAGACAAAAATGATGGGCATTTTAGAAGGGCATTTCAGGTTCATTGAAAAAGTTTTTAGTAAACCCTAGTTGGTTTCAGAGGGGGCTGGGGGTTCTGTCATCCCCATTTCAAGTTTCTGATGAAAGAATAAACATGATGCAACACTCTAATGCATGACTAGCTAGGGTGTGACAACTCACCCCCACTCAAAAGAATCTCGTCCCGAGATTTGGGTTCCTCCGGGAAGAAGGCGGGATACTCAAGTCGAAGACGATCCTCCCTTTCCCAAGTTGCTTCATCCTCAGAATGGTGCGACCATTGAACTTTGAGAAACTTGATATTATGAGTCGAGTGGTACGCTCGGCCTGATCGGGGATACGAATGGGGTACTCTCGATATGTGAGATTATCTTGGAGATCAAGCGTTTCGTGGTCCACTCCACGGATAGGATCCGAGAAGCAACGCCTGAGTTGAGAAACGTGGAAGACATCGTGGACTCTGGACAGATGCGGAGGTAGTTCCAACTGGTAGGCAACTTCTCCTCGTTTAGCGAGAATGCGAAAAGGTCCAATGTAACGAGGAGCCAATTTGCCTTTGATACCGAAACGATGGGTTCCCTTCAGCGGAGTAACCCAAAGGTAAGCCTTCTCGTCAACCTCGAAAGTCATAGCCTTATGTTTTCGGTCATATTGACTCTTTTGATGAGATTGGGCTATTTTCAACTTTTCACGAACGATGCGAACTTGCTCTTCCGCTTCCTGAATCATATCTGGGCCAAAGAGTTGTCTTTCCCCGGTTTCTGACCAGTTAAGGGGTGTTCGACACCGTCGTCCATAGAGAACTTCAAAAGGGGCTTTACCCAAGCTAGATTGATAGCTGTTGTTGTAAGCAAATTCGGCAAATGGAAGGCATTTCTCCCACTCCATTCCGAAAGAGATAACAGAGGCTCGAAGCATGTCTTCTAGAATCTGGTTGACGCGTTCTACCTGACCACTTGATTGAGGGTGGAAGGCAGTGCTAAAGGAAAGGCGGGTTCCCATAGCATTTTGGAAACTTTCCCAAAATCGAGAGGTGAAAAGACTTCCTCGATCCGAGTTAATTTCCAAAGGAACACCATGGAGAGACACTATTCGGGAGATGTATAAGTCTGCCAGCTGACTAGCGGTTATACTCTCGCGAACAGGTAAGAAATGGGCCACTTTGGAAAGACGATCGACAACGACGAAGATAGCATTATGCCCTCTTTTGGTCCTGGGAAAACCGGTAATGAAGTCCATACCAATTTTATCCCATTTCCATTCAGGAATAGCTAGGGGTTGAAGGGTGCCAGCAGGCCGTTGATGCTCTGCTTTTACACGACGACAGACGTCGCAATTAGCAATATACTGAGCAATTTCTCTCTTCATCCTAGTCCACCAGAACCTCTGGCGTAGGTCCTGATACATCTTGGTACTACCGGGATGAATGGTGAGAGGAGATTCATGAGCTTCCTTAAGGATCAACTGCCGTAGATGCTGGTTCTTGGGAACCACTAAACGGTTCTCAAAGTACACAACACCATGATCATTTGTGGAGAAACAACTAGCACTTCCGTTAGCAATGTTCTCCTTGATCTTAGCTATTCCCTTATCTCGCTTCTGGGTAGCGATGATTTGATCCGTAAGAGTAGGTTTCGCCACCAAGGTGGAAAGAAATCCTTGAGGAACAATGTGAAGGTTAAGCTTCCGAAATTCCTCATGGAGAAGCGGTTGACTTTGTTGTAACATCAGGTTGTTACAATAAGATTTACGACTTAGCGCATCTGCCATGACGTTGGCTTTCCCTGGGGTGTAAGTTATTCCTAAGTCGAAATCTGTGATCAACTCGACCCAACGTCTTTGCCTGAGATTCAAATCC
>NC_041385.1:130996940-130997672 GCF_002162155.2 Triticum dicoccoides
GGCTAGTTCTAGTGGTGCCATCTTATAAGGTCTTCTAGCAATCGGGACGGTTCCTGGAATGAGGTCTATTACGAACTCAACATCCCTGTCGGGTGGAACACCTGGCAATTCCTCTGGGAAGACATCCGGAAAGTCACGGACTACCGGGACGTCCTCAAGGTCTGGCAAAGGGCTGGCGTTAAGAGAATATAACTGTCGCTTGGCTATTCGGGTCAAGACATTGACTATCTTCCCCGAAGGATGGGTGAGTTGAACAGTCCTAGAGAAGCAATCAATTTTGGCATGATGAGCTGACATCCAGTCCATACCCAAAATGATATTAATATCTGAGGATTTAAGGGCTATCAAAGATGCAAGGAAAACAAGTCTGTCGACTTGGATTTCATTTCCATAACTTACTCTAGAAGTTTGCCATTTGGATCCCGGAGTTTGAATTACCATAGAGGTTGGCATGTCACAGAATGCGATGTTATGCAAACGAGCATAATTTTCGGATATAAAAGAATGAGAGGCTCCTGTATCGAAAAGAACAGATGTCGGGTGGCAATTAACAAGAAGCGTACTGAGAACGACGTTGGGATCCTCTTGAGCTTCTTCCGCAGAAATACAATTGACATTGCCACGTGTAACGGTGGCCGGCTTGGCGTGGAACACTTTACCTGTCGGCTTGCCACGGCCAACAGCTTTAGCAGATTGGTTGGGGTTGGTCTGGGGACACTCGCGCATATAGTG
>NC_041385.1:130997682-131001040 GCF_002162155.2 Triticum dicoccoides
CCAGATTCCCCACACTTAAAGCAAGTCACAGAACTGGTACGTGGAGGAGCACTGTTGGTTGGACCACCATAGGGCTTGGCTGGTGCAGACTGTTGAACGGGGCGAGGCGCCTGGAAGGATGGCCTCGGTGTGAACCTGGGTGGCAGGGCAGTGTTGGGCACCCACACGCGGCGCTTCTGAGGACCAGCACCGGACGAGGAACCCACGTCACGGCCATGCTTGCGTGTTGCGTCATAATCAGTCTGACCAGTCTCAGCACTGATGGCCTTGTTAACAAGTTTCTGAAAAGATGTGCACTCATGCAGACGGAGGTCGCGGCGAAGCTCAGGACTAAGCCCCTTACGGAACCTTGCTTGCTTCTTGGCATCGGTAGAAACTTCCTCAGTGGCATATCGTGCGAGGTTACCGAACTCCCTGCTGTAAGCATCCACAGAGAGTCGGCCCTGAGTGGAACTGCAGAATTCCTCATGTTTACGGTCCATGAGACCCTCCGGAATGTGGTGTTCATGGAAAGCCTCGCTGAATTCAGCCCAAGTAGTGACATGGCCCGCTGGGCGCATAGCTCCATAATTCTCCCACCAGAGACTGGCGGGGCCTTCAAGATGATATGCAGCAAAGGTGACCTTGTCAGCCTCAGCTACTAGCGCGGAACGCAGTTTGTGAGAAATACTGCGAAGCCAGTCATCAGCGTCGAGAGGCTCGACGGAGTGGTGGAACGTGGGTGGATGTAACTTGATGAAATCACTGAGTGACACCAAGTTATTTCTCTGATGGTGTGCGGTGTTCTGTTCAATACGCTCCAACAAACGGTTGGTCTCCCGCTTGTTTCTCTCGGCTTCCAGCATAACTTCGGCTAGGGAAGGAGGATGAGGCAGATTTGCATTCCTGACTTCACTGCCTTCGGCCTGCTCTTGGGAAACAGGGTTGCTGCGCGTGTTGACCATCCTAGGTAGACAAGACAATGATTTAGTCAGAATGATAAGATTCCGACATAGGATACAGAATGTAAGGAATAACTCGGAATGCAAGATGATCATCTGTATGACATGGTAGATACAGAAACTGCTTCTTTATTCCATCGTCATACACACCATACAAGGTTTAGTACAAGACCAAACAAGGTACTATTACGGTGAAAAGAGGATTACATCTCATCGGAGGCATCCCAAGCTCCTATACATTATTTTTGTACACCTCCGGAAAGCGGTACAAACTAAGTCATATCCCACGAGTCACGCAGGACGATAGACGACACAACTAGTACGAACTGGTGATACTACCACTAACTCAGACCGATCCGTAGTAGTCCTCGTAGAAATCACCTCCATAGCCTAGAAGCTCAACATGATCATCCGGAAACAGACGATCTCGCGGAGCTTGTGGACCATAGGGGCTAGGATGAGGTCTTGGACCAACAGACGGTGGCCTGCGGGGACCGCGAGGTGGGGTGATGCCTCCTACATCACGCCAACCCATCACGTCTGGCAAAGCAGATCTCACAGGATAGAGATCGCGCATATCCGAATATCCAGCTTGCACAGCCGGTGCAAACCGAGTCAACGTGGCCCAATGGTCAGCATGGGTATTGAAAAGCTCTAGCCTCAAGGCCTGATTTTCACGGTCCTTATCCTCGAGCATCTCAGCAGTGGTGCGAGTCCGTGAATCCTCCTGAGTGGGGTCAGCATAGATAGCCTGAAGATACCCTTGTGCTCCCGGAAGTGATCCTGGCATATACCGGAAATCAGAGTCCCGAAATAGGCCAGACCTGACTCGCATGATGGTCATCATAGAGTAGGCGGCGTCCTGCACAGCCATCTCAATAGTAACCCCGAGTCCATAGGAGCAGTGAAGGGGCTCGGTGGATCCAGGATAAGATGGAAATATCCTGACAGTGCAGAGATACTGGCTTTGATTAAAGTCCCGAAATTGCTCTTCGACCGTGTACTCAGGATACCAACAGTATCCAGCCTCAGTCATTACCCTGACCAACATGGCGGTATGGCCGGGTACATCTAGGCATCGAGTCAGGCGAACCACTTGATTGAGGTCGCGAGTGGCCATCTGAAAGCACAACCATAATGCAAAGGCATTAGAATTTCTAGCAAAATTTCGGCAGCATAACAGCTGTAAATGCTCAAGAAGGATTTTGAGACATTTGACAAAGGATTTCATACACACTCAACATCATCATATCAAGTTCTGAGTCCATCCTAGCAACATAATGTGGTAGTAGAATTGAACTAGGCTTGTATTCATCAAACCTATAAGGTACTACTGATTAGTAACACGTGAACCTGATAGAGAGAAAAGATCCTAATTCCTTAACCCCCGGTGGAAGAATAGTCTGACTTAGATCAGAATGTCATAAGATAAAGGAGTAAAAAGAGCCTTACGTTCCAACCCACAAACAATTCCCCTACATATAACTAAAGAATTTCTAGACTCAACATCGACCAGTTTGGCTTGGAGAACCTACAGGCAGTCCGGCTCTGATGCCAACGCTGTCAGGACCCCGACTCGATGTCACATCGATCTAGCTTGTAACACCTCATATCACTTTGCGGCCTCACGCACGGTATCCCCACGGGTGTCGCCTTACCTTTGCCCAGGACCGTTTGCGCCTTTTGGCTCACGTATATGATAGTGTCGCTAGCATCCATATGATAAGGAGCCCGGGCTGACATGACTAGTCGTAAACCCAAAGTGGCACAGACTTACAGGGACAGGCATCCATGACCCAGCTTCGAACGTGTAGGTCATCAGCAAGTGGGTCCGGGCTGTAGCACTGGGCTAGCAGGACTCCGGTAAACCGGGCTGTAGCGGGCTAACAGGACTCCGGTACTCAATGCGTGACATTTCCCCGAAGGGACAGACACAGGAACGAAGAAGGACACATGCCGGCCAGCCTAAGTGTTCCGGAGCAGTAGCAAGCTACCATGGCTCAGTGGAGACACTAGGAGACATTTCCCGGTAAGAGAGGCTACTAAGGATAAACAACTAGATAGTCAGATCCCACACATACCAAGCATTTCAATAACATACACACAATATGCTCGATATGTGCAAATACAACATGGCATCACAACATGACTCTACGACAAGTACTTTATTTAAGGCTCAGAGAGCCATACATAACATACACATAGGTACGGGTCACACGACCCAGCATTCAAGTCATACAGTCATACAAACCAGCAGCAGAAGTAGCTTGTCTGGGTACAGACAACTAGTAAAATAAAAGAGGCTTGGAAAGCCTAGCTATACTACGTGGTCCTTCACAAGCTCAGGATCACCACCTGGGCCTTAGCCTACTCATTGATGTCAACGTCTACGTAGAACCCATCAGAAGGGGTTGCAG
>NC_041385.1:131003588-131004449 GCF_002162155.2 Triticum dicoccoides
GGGCGGCGGGGAGCGCGGCTACGACGTAGGCACGGCGGCGGTGGCGTCGGCCATGGCTAGGGGGCGCGAGGGGGAGGAGCTGGAGAGGAGAGGGGGTGTCTGGGGGGTTCGGGGGAGAGAGGGGGAGCGATCCACGACGTCACCGGGCGAGGGGAGCGGCGAGGCGACGAGCAGGTGCGTGGCGCGCGCTGCGGTCGCCGTCGGGCACCTGCCTGCCTGCCTGGCCGGCAAGCAGCTCGCTGGAGCGGCGCTGGGCTGGGCCGGCAGGTGGGCCGGGTGCTGGCGCCAGGTAAGTTTTTCTATTTCTTTCTGTTTCTGTTTTTTTAATACTTCTGCCACTTTGTTGATTTATTAAAAATACTTAGGCAACTCCTAAAATCAACAAACTACTCCTGGTCCATAGTTGGATTATTTCCAACATGAAACATTTTAGTTTGGGGATATTTGAGCATCTGAATATTTTATATAATTTTTAAATGCCCAAATTCAAATATCCATGATTTAATTCAAAGACCTTAAGATGACCTAGGAAAATGTGCATCACTTTTGGCAGGGGTTCTGAACCAAGACAAAAATGATGGGCATTTTAGAAGGGCATTTCAGGTTCATTGAAAAAGTTTTTAGTAAACCCTAGTTGGTTTCAGAGGGGGCTGGGGGTTCTGTCATCCCCATTTCAAGTTTCTGATGAAAGAATAAACATGATGCAACACTCTAATGCATGACTAGCTAGGGTGTGACAACTCACCCCCACTCAAAAGAATCTCGTCCCGAGATTTGGGTTCCTCCGGGAAGAAGGCGGGATACTCAAGTCGAAGACGATCCTCCCTTTCCCAAGTTGCTTCATCCTCAGAATGGTGCGAC
>NC_041385.1:131005084-131007009 GCF_002162155.2 Triticum dicoccoides
GAGGTTTCCCATACGGCCCTGAACGATGTGAACAGGGTTCCCGAGATACCTAACGGGTATTCGGTACACCGTGCCACGTACCTACCGCATCACAGCCCACCCCTACGGTCAGCGCTGTCCACGGCCTCCAGTAGGCTACAAACACCAGAAACTACTTGCAACTCCTGGACAGAGAACTAGGGTGGATAAGAAGTCGAGCGGGGTCATATTTCAGGGCCCAATGCATGGTAGTAGCTGTATCTTAAATCACACATACAGATCTCAATGCTTAAGGTCGGCTTCAATGAAACAACCCACCATGTACTCCTACATGGCCTCTCATCGATACCTTTACCAAATCGTGTTCACCACACCACTCTCATTACCGACATAATCATTTCACTCTAGCCCATCACCCAGATGAACCAGACCTGACACGACTCTAAGCATAGCAGGCATAGCAAGGTAGGAACAACACATACATATGGCTCAACCAACTCCTACACATGCTAGTGGGTTTCATCTAGTTATGTGGCAATGACAGGTCATGCAGAGGAAGTGGGTTCAACTACCGTAGCACACAGCAGTTTGAAACGCGTTGTCTTAATGCAGTAAAATAGAGCAGGAGCGAGAACATGGGATTGTATCGATATGATCAAATGGTTGGTTGCTTGCCTGGTGATTCGATGCACTGATACGGTTCTTCGTTAGGGTAATCACGGTACTCCCCAGAGGCAGAACCTGCCGCAAGAACACCGATACACAACCATCACCAAACAATGTGCAACAATATGATGCATGCATGAAACATGGCAATATGAGTGAGTTGGGCTAATGCAACTAGGACCAGAAGGGTTTGAACCAATTTGAATCAAAGATTCAAATTTTAAACTCAAACATGGCCCTTTAAAGTGTTTTTCCTTGTTCTGCATTAAACATCAGGTTAACTTGTTTAATCATGCATGAAAATAGTACAGATGGATAGATTGGATTTTTCTGATCATTTTTCATATATAATTTGTCTGATTTGGAGTTACAGAATAAAAGTTATGAATTTTTAAAGTTTAAACTATATTCTGGAATTTCCTATATTAGATTAAATCCAGAAAATCAATTATTGCGTCAGCCTGACGTCAGTGTGACATCAGCAGGTCAACGAGACACGTCCGGGTCAAACCTAACAGTGGGTCCCGCGTGTCAGTGTGATTAATTAAACTAAAATTAATTTAAACTAATCCTAATTAGTTAACAGGGCTGGGCCCCACCTATCATTGACTCAGGGGAGTCAACCAGGGCCCACCCGTGGTCAAACCCGGGTCGGCCGCACCGGCGTTTAGCCGCCGGCGAGCCCGACGCGGCGGCGGAAGTGATTTTTGCCGTTCCGGCAACCAAACGAGCCGCGGAGGCCACCGGAGAGGAGCTGAGGTCGAGCCGCAGCTCTTGGTGGAGTCCGTTGGGGTCGGGGGGGCCGGAGTTGGCACCGGCGACGACTTTGGCGGCCACCGGAGTTCGGCCAAAGTCGAACTTGTCGCTAGGGGGATCGGTGAGGTGCGGGGAGTAGCTAGTTAGGTGCTACGTGACGCGGTGAGCATGATGGACACCGTGGAGTGGCCGGAGGATGACCAGGAGCACGTCGGCGACGAGCTCCACGGCGGTGGGTGCGGTTGAGCTCCGGGAGGTCGCTACACGGCTCGGGAGCAAGAAAAGAAGGGAGGGGAAGATGGCTAAGCTCACAGTGAGTGCGACGAAGCCCTTGGTGCGGCCGGGGATGGACCGGAGCGACGACGGTGTTGAAGGGGATCTCCGGCGACGGCGGACTCGGGCGAGGTCGGTGCGGTGGACTCGGGTGTTGCGAGCGCTCGGGGCTCGACTTACTCGATGAAGTGGACAGCGGCGGAGCTCCTGGACACGACGAGAGGACGCACGGGCGGCGGGGAGCGCGGCTA
>NC_041385.1:131008741-131065481 GCF_002162155.2 Triticum dicoccoides
GGGCCAAAGAATTGTCTTTCCCCGGTTTCTGACCAGTTAAGGGGTGTTCGACACCGTCGTCCATAGAGAACTTCAAAAGGGGCTTTACCCAAGCTAGATTGATAGCTGTTGTTGTAAGCAAATTCGGCAAATGGAAGGCATTTCTCCCACTCCATTCCGAAAGAGATAACAGAGGCTCGAAGCATGTCTTCTAGAATCTGGTTGACGCGTTCTACCTGACCACTTGATTGAGGGTGGAAGGCAGTGCTAAAGGAAAGGCGGGTTCCCATAGCATTTTGGAAACTTTCCCAAAATCGAGAGGTGAAAAGACTTCCTCGATCCGAGTTAATTTCCAAAGGAACACCATGGAGAGACACTATTCGGGAGATGTATAAGTCTGCCAGCTGACTAGCGGTTATACTCTCGCGAACAGGTAAGAAATGGGCCACTTTGGAAAGACGATCGACAACGATGAAGATAGCATTATGCCCTCTTTTGGTCCTGGGAAAACCGGTAATGAAGTCCATACCAATTTTATCCCATTTCCATTCAGGAATAGCTAGGGGTTGAAGGGTGCCAGCAGGCCGTTGATGCTCTGCTTTTACACGACGATAGACGTCGCAATTAGCAATATACTGAGCAATTTCTCTCTTCATCCTAGTCCACCAGAACCTCTGGCGTAGGTCCTGATACATCTTGGTACTACCGGGATGAATGGTGAGAGGAGATTCATGAGCTTCCTTAAGGATCAACTGCCGTAGATGCTGGTTCTTGGGAACCACTAAACGGTTCTCAAAGTACACAACACCATGATCATTTGTGGAGAAACAACTAGCACTTCCGTTAGCAATGTTCTCCTTGATCTTAGCTATTCCCTTATCTCGCTTCTGGGTAGCGATGATTTGATCCGTAAGAGTAGGTTTCGCCACCAAGGTGGAAAGAAATCCTTGAGGAACAATGTGAAGGTTAAGCTTCCGAAATTCCTCATGGAGAAGCGGTTGACTTTGTTGTAACATCAGGTTGTTACAATAAGATTTACGACTTAGCGCATCTGCCATGACGTTGGCTTTCCCTGGGGTGTAAGTTATTCCTAAGTCGAAATCTGTGATCAACTCGACCCAACGTCTTTGCCTGAGATTCAAATCCAGTTGGGTGAAGATGTACTTCAGACTTTGGTGATCAGTGAATATTTCGCAACGATTACCGAGGAGGTAATGTCGCCAAGTTTTAAGTGCATAGACTACAGCTGCAAGCTCTAGATCATGAGTAGGATAATTCTCCTCATGTGGGTGCAATTGCCGTGAAGCGTAAGCAATTACGTGTCGATCTTGCATGAGAATACAGCCTAGTCCTTGTCGCGAGGCGTCGCAGTAGATAACAAAGTCCTTAGCGAAGTCTGGCGGTACCAGTACGGGAGCAGAAGTCAGGCGTCTTTTCAGTTCCTGAAAGCTGTGCTCACATTGTGGAGTCCATTCGAACTTTTTATCTTTCTTAAGGAGTTCGGTTAGAGGTTTAGCAACTTTGGAGAAGTTCTCGACAAAGCGACGACAATAGCTCGCTAGGCCAAGGAAACTCCGAACTTGCTTGACTGATTCAGGCGGAGTCCAATTAAAGACGGCTTGAACTCGCTCAGGGTTAACAGCAATACCTTTACCAGATATTACATGACCCAGATAGGTCACTTCTGACAACCAAAATTCACATTTAGAAAACTTGGCATAAAGGCGATGCTCTCGAAGTTTCTTCAACACTAGCCTTAGATGTTCGGCATGTTCTTTCTCGTTCTTGGAGTAGATGAGTATATCATCGAGGTAAACAACGACGAATTTATCCAAATACTCCATGAAGATTGAGTTCATTAACCGAGAAAAAGTGGCTGGAGCATTGGTTAAACCAAAGGACATGACGGTGTACTCGTATTGGCCATAACGAGTAACAAAGGCCGTTTTAGGAATGTCCCCGTTTCTGATTTTGATTTGATGGTAGCCCAACCTCAAATCCATTTTGGAGAAGATTGAGGATCCAGCGAGCTGATCATACAGGTCGTTGATCCTGGGGAGCGGATATTTGTTCTTGATTGTGACCAAATTGACAGGTCGATAATCTACAACCATCCGGTCCGTACCATCCTTCTTCTTAACGAAGAGGACGGGGCAAGCCCACGGAGATGAACTAGGTCGGATGAATCCCTTTTTCAAGGACTCATCGAGTTGTTTCTTAAGCTTGGCTAGTTCTAGTGGTGCCATCTTATAAGGTCTTCTAGCAATCGGGACGGTTCCTGGAATGAGGTCTATTACGAACTCAACATCCCTGTCGGGTGGAACACCTGGCAATTCCTCTGGGAAGACATCCGGAAAGTCACGGACTACCGGGACGTCCTCAAGGTCTGGCAAAGGGCTGGCGTTAAGAGAATATAACTGTCGCTTGGCTATTCGGGTCAAGACATTGACTATCTTCCCCGAAGGATGGGTGAGTTGAACAGTCCTAGAGAAGCAATCAATTTTGGCATGATGAGCTGACATCCAGTCCATACCCAAAATGATATTAATATCTGAGGATTTAAGGGCTATCAAAGATGCAAGGAAAACAAGTCTGTCGACTTGGATTTCATTTCCATAACTTACTCTAGAAGTTTGCCATTTGGATCCCGGAGTTTGAATTACCATAGAGGTTGGCATGTCACAGAATGCGATGTTATGCAAACGAGCATAATTTTCGGATATAAAAGAATGAGAGGCTCCTGTATCGAAAAGAACAGATGTCGGGTGGCAATTAACAAGAAGCGTACTGAGAACGACGTTGGGATCCTCTTGAGCTTCTTCCGCAGAAATACAATTGACATTGCCACGTGTAACGGTGGCCGGCTTGGCGTGGAACACTTTACCTGTCGGCTTGCCACGGCCAACAGCTTTAGCAGATTGGTTGGGGTTGGTCTGGGGACACTCGCGCATATAGTGGCCAGATTCCCCACACTTAAAGCAAGTCACAGAACTGGTACGTGGAGGAGCACTGTTGGTTGGACCACCATAGGGCTTGGCTGGTGCAGACTGTTGAACGGGGCGAGGCGCCTGGAAGGATGGCCTCGGTGTGAACCTGGGTGGCAGGGCAGTGTTGGGCACCCACACGCGGCGCTTCTGAGGACCAGCACCGGACGAGGAACCCACGTCACGGCCATGCTTGCGTGTTGCGTCATAATCAGTCTGACCAGTCTCAGCACTGATGGCCTTGTTAACAAGTTTCTGAAAAGATGTGCACTCATGCAGACGGAGGTCGCGGCGAAGCTCAGGACTAAGCCCCTTACGGAACCTTGCTTGCTTCTTGGCATCGGTAGAAACTTCCTCAGTGGCATATCGTGCGAGGTTACCGAACTCCCTGCTGTAAGCATCCACAGAGAGTCGGCCCTGAGTGGAACTGCAGAATTCCTCATGTTTACGGTCCATGAGACCCTCCGGAATGTGGTGTTCACGGAAAGCCTCGCTGAATTCAGCCCAAGTAGTGACATGGCCCGCTGGGCGCATAGCTCCATAATTCTCCCACCAGAGACTGGCGGGGCCTTCAAGATGATATGCAGCAAAGGTGACCTTGTCAGCCTCAGCTACTAGCGCGGAACACAGTTTGTGAGAAATACTGCGAAGCCAGTCATCAGCGTCGAGAGGCTCGACGGAGTGGTGGAACGTGGGTGGATGTAACTTGATGAAATCACTGAGTGACACCAAGTTATTTCTCTGATGGTGTGCGGTGTTCTGTTCAATACGCTCCAACAAACGGTTGGTCTCCCGCTTGTTTCTCTCGGCTTCCAGCATAACTTCGGCTAGGGAAGGAGGATGAGGCAGATTTGCATTCCTGACTTCACTGCCTTCGGCCTGCTCTTGGGAAACAGGGTTGCTGCGCGTGTTGACCATCCTAGGTAGACAAGACAATGATTTAGTCAGAATGATAAGATTCCGACATAGGATACAGAATGTAAGGAATAACTCGGAATGCAAGATGATCATTCGTATGACATGGTAGATACAGAAACTGCTTCTTTATTCCATCGTCATACACACCATACAAGGTTTAGTACAAGACCAAACAAGGTACTATTACGGTGAAAAGAGGATTACATCTCATCGGAGGCATCCCAAGCTCCTATACATTATTTTTGTACACCTCCGGAAAGCGGTACAAACTAAGTCATATCCCACGAGTCACGCAGGACGATAGACGACACAACTAGTACGAACTGGTGATACTACCACTAACTCAGACCGATCCGTAGTAGTCCTCGTAGAAATCACCTCCATAGCCTGGAAGCTCAACATGATCATCCGGAAACAGACGATCTCGCGGAGCTTGTGGACCATAGGGGCTAGGATGAGGTCTTGGACCAACAGACGGTGGCCTGCGGGGACCGCGAGGTGGGGTGATGCCTCCTACATCACGCCAACCCATCACGTCTGGCAAAGCAGATCTCACAGGATAGAGATCGCGCATATCCGAATATCCAGCTTGCACAGCCGGTGCAAACCGAGTCAACGTGGCCCAATGGTCAGCACGGGTATTGAAAAGCTCTAGCCTCAAGGCCTGATTTTCACGGTCCTTATCCTCGAGCATCTCAGCAGTGGTGCGAGTCCGTGAATCCTCCTGAGTGGGGTCAGCATAGATAGCCTGAAGATACCCTTGTGCTCCCGGAAGTGATCCTGGCATATACCGGAAATCAGAGTCCCGAAATAGGCCAGACCTGACTCGCATGATGGTCATCATAGAGTAGGCGGCGTCCTGCACGGCCATCTCAATAGTAACCCCGAGTCCATAGGAGCAGTGAAGGGGCTCGGTGGATCCAGGATAAGATGGAAATATCCTGACAGTGCAGAGATACTGGCTTTGATTAAAGTCCCGAAATTGCTCTTCGACCGTGTACTCAGGATACCAACAGTATCCAGCCTCAGTCATTACCCTGACCAACATGGCGGTATGGCCGGGTACATCTAGGCATCGAGTCAGGCGAACCACTTGATTGAGGTCGCGAGTGGCCATCTGAAAGCACAACCATAATGCAAAGGCATTAGAATTTCTAGCAAAATTTCGGCAGCAGAACAGCTGTAAATGCTCAAGAAGGATTTTGAGACATTTGACAAAGGATTTCATACACACTCAACATCATCATATCAAGTTCTGAGTCCATCCTAGCAACACAATGTGGTAGTAGAACTGAACTAGGCTTGTATTCATCAAACCTATAAGGTACTACTGATTAGTAACACGTGAACCTGATAGAGAGAAAAGATCCTAATTCCTTAACCCCCGGTGGAAGAATAGTCTGACTCAGATCAGAATGTCATAAGATAAAGGAGTAAAAAGAGCCTTACGTTCCAACCCACAAACAATTCCCCTACATATAACTAAAGAATTTCTAGACTCAACATCGACCAGTTTGGCTTGGAGAACCTACATGCAGTCCGGCTCTGATGCCAACGCTGTCAGGACCCCGACTCGATGTCACATCGATCTAGCTTGTAACACCTCATATCACTTTGCGGCCTCACGCACGGTATCCCCACGGGTGTCGCCTTACCTTTGCCCGGGACCGTTTGCGCCTTTTGGCTCACGTATATGATAGTGTCGCTAGCATCCATATGATAAGGAGCCCGGGCTGACATGACTAGTCGTAAACCCAAAGTGGCACAGACTTACAGGGACAGGCATCCATGACCCAGCTTCGAACGTGTAGGTCATCAGCAAGTGGGTCCAGGCTGTAGCACTGGGCTAGCAGGACTCCGGTAAACCGGGCTGTAGCGGGCTAACAGGACTCCGGTACTCAATGCGTGACATTTCCCCGAAGGGACAGACACAGGAACGAAGAAGGACACATGCCGGCCAGCCTAAGTGTTCCGGAGCAGTAGCAAGCTACCATGGCTCAGTGGAGACACTAGGAGACATTCCCGGTAAGAGAGGCTACTAAGGATAAACAACTAGATAGTCAGATCCCACACATACCAAGCATTTCAATAACATACACACAATATGCTCGATATGTGCAAATACAACATGGCATCACAACATGACTCTATGACAAGTACTTTATTTAAGGCTCAGAGAGCCATACATAACATACACATAGGTACGGGTCACACGACCCAGCATTCAAGTCATACAGTCATACAAACCAGCAGCAGAAGTAGCTTGTCTGGGTACAGACAACTAGTAAAATAAAAGAGGCTTGGAAAGCCTAGCTATACTACGTGGTCCTTCACAAGCTCAGGATCACCACCTGGGCCTTAGCCTACTCATTGATGTCAACGTCTACGTAGAACCCATCAGAAGGGGTTGCAGCGTCTTCTGTAAAAATGTAGATTATAGCAACATGAGTACAAAGGTACTCAGCAAGACTTACATCAGATCCTACATACATGCACATTATCAAGAAGGGTTGGTGGAGTTGTTGCAGCAAGCCAGCTTTGACTCTTGGCTAGGCTAACCTACGAGACTCCAACTTGAAATGGTTTTGCGTACACGAGTCCACTACTCACCACTTCAATACACTACCAAGGATCCACCTCCGTCTTCCTACGGAAGAGCCATCCTCGGCACTCACACTTATCTTGAGGCTTTTAGTAGTTTCCATTTACTTGTCTATGAACTGTATAGGCAACCAAGTAGTCCTTTACCGCGGACGCGGCTATTCGAATAGATCATGATAACCCTGCAGGGGTGTACTTCTTCATACATGTTTCCACCACTTAGCGTCTGCACACGACATGTGCTCGGCAGACTTCAAGCGAAAGCCGACGTGGGTGTAGACCACGACCTACCTAAACACCTAAGTCTCTAGTCCAGGTTTATCGCCTATCCAGGTTCCATCCGCAGGGAGTCCGGCCGAGGTTTCCCATACGGCCCCGAACGATGTGAACAGGGTTCCCGAGATACCTAACGGGTATTCGGTACACCGTGCCACGTACCTACCGCATCACAGCCCACCCCTACGGTCAGCGCTGTCCACGGCCTCCATTAGGCTACAAACACCAGAAACTACTTGCAACTCCTGGACAGAGAACTAGGGTGGATAAGAAGTCGAGCGGGGTCATATTTCAGGGCCCAATGCATGGTAGTAGCTGTATCTTAAATCACACATACAGATCTCAGTGCTTAAGGTCGGCTTCAATGAAACAACCCACCATGTACTCCTACATGGCCTCTCATCGATACCTTTACCAAATCGTGTTCACCACACCACTCTCATTACCGACATAATCATTTCACTCTAGCCCATCACCCAGATGAACCAGACCTGACACGACCCTAAGCATAGCAGGCATAGCAAGGTAGGAACAACACATACATATGGCTCAACCAACTCCTACACATGCTAGTGGGTTTCATCTAGTTACTGTGGCAATGACAGGTCATGCAGAGGAAGTGGGTTCAACTACCGTAGCACACAGCAGTTTGAAACGCGTTGTCTTAATGCAGTAAAAGAGAGCAGGAGCGAGAACATGGGATTGTATCGATATGATCAAATGGTTGGTTGCTTGCCTGATGATTCGATGCACTGATACGGTTCTTCGTTAGGGTAATCACGGTACTCCTCAGAGGCAGAACCTGCCGCAAGAACACCGATACACAACCATCACCAAACAATGTGCAACAATATGATGCATGCATGAAACATGGCAATATGAGTGAGTTGGGCTAATGCAACTAGGACCAGAAGGGTTTGAACCAATTTGAATCAAAGATTCAAATTTTAAACTCAAACATGGCCCTTTAAAGTGTTTTTCCTTGTTCTTCATTAAACATCAGGTTAACTTGTTTAATCATGCATGAAAATAGTACAGATGGATAGATTGGATTTTTCTGATCATTTTTCATATATAATTTGTCTGATTTGGAGTTACAGAATAAAAGTTATGAATTTTTAAAGTTTAAACTATATTCTGGAATTTCCTATATTAGATTAAATCCAGAAAATCAATTATTGCGTCAGCCTGACGTCAGTGTGACATCAGCAGGTCAACGGGACACGTCCGGGTCAAACCTGACAGTTGGTCCCGCGTGTCAGTGTGATTAATTAAACTAAAATTAATTTAAACTAATCCTAATTAGTTAACAGGGCTGGGCCCCACCTATCATTGACTCAGGGGAGTCAACCAGGGCCCACCCGTGGTCAAACCCGGGTCGGCTGCACCGGCGTTTAGCCGCCGGCTAGCCCGACGTGGCGGCGGAAGTGATTTTTTCCGTTCCGGCAACCAAACGAGCCGCGGAGGCCACCGGAGAGGAGCTGAGGTCGAACCGCAGCTCTTGGTGGAGTCCGTTGGGGTCGGGGTGGCCGGAGTTGGCGTCGGCGACGACTTTGGCGGCCACCGGAGTTCGCCAAAGTCGAACTTGTCGCTAGGGGGAGCGGTGAGGTGCGGGGAGTAGCTAGTTAGGTGCTACGTGACGCGGTGAGAATGATGGACACCGTGGAGTGGCCGGAGGATGACCGGGAGCACGTCGGCGATGAGCTCCACGGCGGTGGGTGCGGTTGAGCTCCGGGAGGTCGCTACACGGCTCGGGGGCAAGAAAAGAAGGGAGGGGAAGATGGCTAAGCTCACAGTGAGTGCGACGAAGCCCTTGGTGCGGCCGGGGATGGACCGGAGCGACGACGGCGTTGAAGGGGATCTCCGGCGACGGCGGACTCGGGCGAGGTCAGTGCGGTGGACTCGAGCGTTGCGAGCGCTCGGGGCTCGACTTGCTCGATGAAGTGGACAGCGGCGGAGCTCCTGGACACGACGAGAGGACGCACGGGCGGCGGGGAGCGCGGCTACGACGTAGGCACGGCGGCGGTGGCGTCGGCCATGGCTGGGGGCGCGAGGGGGAGGAGCTGGAGAGGAGAGGGGGTGTCTGGGGGGTTCGGGGGAGAGAGGGGGAGCGATCCACGACGTCACCGGGCGAGGGGAGCGGCGAGGCGGCGAGCAGGTGCGTGGCGCGCGCTGCGGTCGCCGTCGGGCACCTGCCTGCCTGCCTGGCCGGCAAGCAGCTCGCTGGAGCGGCGCTGGGCTGGGCCGGCAGGTGGGCCGGGTGCTGGCGCCAGGTAAGTTTTTCTATTTCTTTCTGTTTCTATTTTTTTAATACTTCTGCCACTTTGTTGATTTATTAAAAATACTTAGGCAACTCCTAAAATCACCAAACTACTCCTGGTCCATAGTTGGATTATTTCCAACATGAAACATTTTAGTTTGGGGATATTTGAGCATTTGAATATTTTATATAATTTTTAAATGCCCAAATTCGAATATCCATGATTTAATTCAAGGACCTTAAGATGACCTAGGAAAATGTGCATCACTTTTGGCAGGGGTTCTGAACCAAGACAAAAATGATGGGCATTTTAGAAGGGCATTTCAGGTTCATTGAAAAAGTTTTTAGTAAACCCTAGTTGGTTTCAGAGGGGGCTGGGGGTTCTGTCATCCCCATTTCAAGTTTCTGATGAAAGAATAAACATGATACAACACTCTAATGCATGACTAGCTAGGGTGTGACATCCAGCTCCCGGAGTGTGAAAGAAATTTCGAGGGTCGAACCCTAACGTCAGGCGTGATCTGTGCTTCCGCTTCAAGACCTCCTGTGATGCGTTCTGGTCGAGCATGAGCTTATAGGCCTGGGCGTCCAAAGCGGCTCGCTCTACGGCCATCCTGTCCTTCTCTGCTGCCAGGTCGGCTTTGGCCTGTACGAACTGCTCTCTCACCTTGGCAATCTCCGCATCATGGGCCTCATGATCCGCCAGATTGGCTTCTGCCATAAGTGCAGCTAGTGCGTCAAACAGGTCAGACAGAACTTGAACCGGCGGGCGCACAAGGCCTCCTGCCCCTGCTGCTGCTGTCGCTGCTGATCCGGAAAGCATTGATGCTGCGGTCGAAGAGTGATTCGCCGCCTGCGTGCCGGCCATGAATATTCCAACCCGGTTGATCTGATCTGGGGGGGTCCGGAATACTGTCGCCATCGGAACAGCCCCTAATCTGGTTGTCTTGCAACTGGTACAATGATTCGGTCTCTCCGGTTGAGGACTCGTCGCCGGAATAGACGACGGTCTCACCACCGTATTCTGACTCGTCCTCATGCTCTCCTCCGTGGATGACTCCGACGAAGGCACGCTTCACGGCAGGTTTAACCTGGGTAGATCTCGCACGGTGAGCCGTCTCAACGAGGTTGGTGCAGATGTCCGGCTCAGGCCCAGGCTCACCGATCTTGCCGATGAAAACGTGTATACCACCAAAGGGGACCCGGTATCCGTACTCGATCGAGCTGGCTTCGGGACCCCATCCTGAATCGTCGATGTAGAGCTTGCCGCGACGACTCTTGGTCATCCGGCCCACAGCATAGCCTTCGAGTCTTTTGAGCTTGCCCTCCAAGATCATCAAACCATCGTGTGATAGCCCCACGGTGGGCGCCAACTGTCGTGGATTTGTCACGACAGATGTCCTAGTGAAAGGACTTAGTCGTGGAGCCATCGCTACGGGTTAACTTGAAGGGGTTAAAGCGGACACAAAGACACGAGGGTTTATACTAGTTCGGCCCCTTCGATGAAGGTAAAAGCCTACGTCTAGTTGTGATGGAATTGATGTGGTCTCGATGGCTAGGGAGCAAACAAGCTTTGCCTAGGCTCGAGTTGTTATTGTCTGTCTTGAACCGCCGCCGGGTCGTCCCCTCATATACACGGGTGACGCCCGTCGGTCCATGGAGTCCCATACCGGTTCATATTCGTTCCCCGGTTGGTCTCTCTCTATTCCTAACTTACAATACAAGCTTTACATATCATGCCGGTTTACGGCTACAGGTTCTAAACCGACTACAGGCCTTGGGCCTTCATCTTCTCACATTACTAATGAAGTTAACCCGGCCCAAGCAGGCCGGTTCACGCCCAGTGGTAATATCCCCAACAGGCTCCGAGCTCTCGAGAAAAGTCACGCTCCTGGAATAGCTAATAACCGCAACACCGAACCCTCACTTAATGCAGCTCTGTGACGGAAATGTTGCCTTCCTTTCTCGCCCAGCGGCGGCTGCTTGAGCGCTAAAGGGGACCTCTTGAGCATCTCGCCTCACGGGCTCTTACTGGACCTCGGGCCGCTCACCTCCTGGCCTTGACCACGGCATCGCGACCTAGCATACCAGCGACGACTGAAGCCTTCCTGGGGACCGGGACCTGTCAGCGTAGAGCACCAAGCCGTCGCGAGGTTAGAAAGGGGAACTGAGCCGGGACAGGACAAGCATATTGCACCACTCCATAATAAGGATGATATTAACAAGACATAGCACACGCTTTACATGCCCCCACAGGGTATTTCTTTGATTCCTCGCAGGGGAACAAAAGGTGCTAGTCCAAAGGGACGCTAACTACATGTGCCTCCATGGTTGACGCCATCATCAACAGTGGGCCACCAAGCGCTGGCACCAACCCCATCCAGATCAGCCGCGTCGGCACCTGATGCGGCTGCTCTGCTCCGAGCACGGCGCGAGCTCGGGGGCTCGTAGAAGTCGTCACTCGTCTCCGGAGTCACGAGAACCCCGGGAGAGTCGCTGGACCCTCCAGCATCTCCGCTGCTACCAGAGGAGCTGCTGAGGAAGCGGAGGGCAGGCCCGGCCCTTGCCGTGCCGACGTCCTGCCTGCCTCCTCTTGGGCAGCACTCCAGCCGGCGTCCTTCTGCATCGAAGACCTTGAACAACATTAGGGAGGCGCCGTCATATTCAAGATGAATCACGAGGGCACCTCCTATTCGGCAGACCCGGGCGATCTCGCCCCAGCCTCGGGTCATGTAGACCTTGCCCGGAGTGATAACCTCGACCCCCGCTCCGGTCGCGGGGGTGCTGCAGTTGGCATGCTGCAGCCAAAGCTCAAGAGGCCCCCTCGGCGGCATCTCGAAGGCAAAGGAAGGAGGAAGGTGTATCCAGGAACTTGGAGGCATGGCGGCGTGAAGCACTAGCTCGCGAGAGGAGCCCTCGGCATGGACTCCAGGAGTGAAGGCGCGCACCACCACAACTCGTCATCGTTGCCGACGGCGCGGGCGGTGCCGCTCGGCGTCTTCTTCCCTAGGGCCCTCAACACGGGCATACAAAGGTAGCAGAAACCCAAGGGGTGGCCGCTCGTACCAGGGCCTCGACATCTCTGGCCAATCCACCTCGTGACAGCGGCCGGGGACCGGCCGCTTCTTCGGCGGGAGTGGGTCGGGCCCCTCTCAGGGGCCTTTCCTTTATCCTCGGCTGAGAACCGGCGGATCGGGGCCATTGGCGTCAAGATGGAGGAGGAGCGAGGAAGGAGCGGAGCAAGAAGAGATGGACTGCGGGGGCTCGCGCCCCCCTTGCACTTATAGTCCAGAGGAGACCAACCGTCGGCCTCCATGATCGCAGGTAATCATGACTCATTTTTGCATGCAGGGACTTGTCAAGTCGGGCAGTTCCCGAGGCAGCGTGGGGATTCGGAGACGCCCATGTCCAATCAACCGCCACGCGGCGCCCAAGGTCGCATGCTGTTGGGGCCCGCTGCACTCCGCGCTTGCCCCTTCGCTTCTCTGCTAAGCCAAGTTCGAGCGCGCCTTGGGCCCGGGGGCTACTGTCGGCGTTCTGGGGATGGGGGTCCCCAGACTTGCCTGCCTGCGGCCTGCGGCGTGGCTCAAGTGGTGGCCTAGTACGGCCCATCTTCATCAACTCAAGCTCAAGACCCTTGCGAGGGGCCAAGCCTCGCGGGGCGGACGATGAAAGGCTTCCTTAGGAACGACCTCACCAGGCAGGCTCGCGAGGAGGCGGAGAGATCAAGGCAGGGGTACCTCGCGAGGTGCTCGTGATGCAAGCCATGACGATCGAGACCAGGCGGGCGCCGACCTATGCAATGTCCTTGTTTCCTCTTTGGTGCAAAGAGGGCAAGCACAGGCGCAGAGTACCGAGGCATCAAGCAAAGGTTATCATTCCAGTGCAACAAGACCAAGACTAGCAGAGCGGCAGGACGGAGGTCACCGTGGAGCCCAAGATGGCGTCATCGCCAGTGACTTTGGCAGCCGAAGACCAACTTTAGTCATGATAACTTGTACTAGATGTTCCCCTTCAAAATGGCCGTTGTTGGCGCCCTTCCCGCTCAATATTTGGGAAGAGGACCAGGGCCTCTATAAATATAGATAGCCACCACAGTAGGAGGGGGATCTCTCTCTCTCTCTCTGGGAAGTAGTTCATCGCACCAGCCCAAGAACAGCTCTCGCGAGGCCGTTCTTCCCCTGTACTGTTCATCATCAGCCCCAGAGGCAATCCACACACCACACACTAGATTAGGTTATTACACCACGACGGTGGCCCGAACCAGTATAAATATTGTGTCCCTTGTGTTGTTCATCGTGTAGCTTAGATTCTCAGCGAGGCCTTCGAATGTGGATCGGTAGGGGAAAGATCTTCGTGCACACCCCAGAGTTCGAACCTCAAGGGTTTTGCCGTAACCCGATATCTGACAGCGAGGACCGCCCACAGGGCAACGCAGGCCTTCCTCCTCTGCTGCCACCGCCAAGAAGGAGCGACGACCACCACCAGGACGAGGGTGACTGGGGGCTTCCAGGAGCCACGTGCTATCGCTTGCATCTTGGGTGGAGCTCAGGCCCCAGCCTCTCAGCGCATCTTTAAGCAGTTTGCTCATGAGGTGAATGCAGTCCTCCCCAGGCTTGAGGCCACGCGCCCGCTCGTGTGGTCCAAGTGCGCTATCACCTTCAGCTCAGCAGATTAACTACAGTGTGTGGCTACCGCTGGTGTCCTCCCGATGCTTTGTTCCCCGGTCATCAACAACGTGCAAGTCACCAGGACCCTCATCGATGGTGGTGCAGGGCTCAAGGTTCTGTCCGTTGAGATGTTCAATAACCTTCAAGTGCCATATGATCAACTTCAGCCTACCAAGCCTTTCTCAGGAGTTACTGACGGCTCCACTACCCCGATAGGGCAGGTCCGCCTCCCTGTCACTTTCAGGTAGTGCAACAACTACCACACCGAGCTCATCGACTTCGACGTCGCACACATCCGCCTGCTACAATGCTATCCTCGGGTATCCGGCCCTGGCCAAGTTCATGGCGGTGACGCACCATGGCTACAACACTCTCAAGATGCCGGGAAGCGGCGGAATCATCACGGTCCCCAGTGAAGAAAGAGATATGTGTGCTCCCTCGAGCGCGCCTTCCAAGCTGCATCAATCAAGGACCCAGACAGCAAGGGCGAGAATCCTCCCGAGGTAGTCCCCAAGAGGAAGAAGACACCGCTCAGCCAAAGGCCTCAGGAGGTTGGCATCTCAGGAGGTGCAACATCAGGATCAGCGCCCGCGCAAGGGGAGCCTCCCTCCATCGCATAGGAAGGCGCGCCCCGCGACCTCCTCGGGCAGGGCTCAGGTGTCTCTTCTTGATGGCCTCAGACTTTGCCAAAACACGAGGGAGGCACTCGATCACCACTTGGAGGCGTGGTCCGCGGCATGTTTCCCTTAGGAGGTTTCAGGGCGTGGAGAGCCTATCGTTCAGGACTTCATCACCAAGACTACTCAGGAGCTTCAGGAAGCAAGAGCCATGCGCGGCGACCACCGCTTGCCTGGCGTGGCCCCCATCCAGGCGAGGATGGTGGGCTGCATGTCTGCATTGATATCCCAGGGGTCAACCGAGTCGCATCTCAGGAGCGCCTCTGGCCTTCGCGCGTGGGATGTTGCGAGGGTCCGCCGCACAGCTATGTTCGCATGCCTTTCGGCCTGTCAAACATAGCTGCTACCCACCAGCGCCATCTGCAGAGCATCCTGGTGGCTCAGGAGGCCAGGCATCATGCGGTCCTGGCGGAGATGGAGAGGGTCCTCGAGGAACCGCATGAACCTCCAGAGCCTCCCGAGGCTCAGGGCTCCGGTGGCTCGTGAGGGTCGGCCTCTTCACCGCGCATCTTCAGCTACTCCAACACCCCTTCTACAATGGCACCAGGTGACATCTTTCGAGTTCATTTCAGCTGGGAGCGCCCTCAGGGATGCATCATTCCCAGGCCGCATGGGTCTGTCCCTGCGGCATGTATCCTTTTGCTTATGTCTTTAGTTTACCTTGCTGGTGGTGCCCCTCGGGCTGCATCATCCCCAAGCCGCTCGGGCCTGACCCAATGGCATGTATCCCTCCTGCATTTGTCTAAGCTGATTTGCGTTTCATGCTTAACCTGCCTGTGATTACCACCTGTTCTATTGACACCTACCACTAGAGCTGCTCATGCTGGCACGGCACTTGCATGGGTCCGTCCCTGCAACATCGACAAATCTGAGTGGTCGAGCTCTGGCCCGCGGCAGCCCGACAAGCGTCACCTCACCAGGCCCTCAGTGCCCTCACCTCTCTTTCGAAGCAACCAATGGCCAGCCGACAATCATAATCGCAACCCGTGCTTTCCTCGTGTTGGTTTACAGGAACCACCTGAGGTCTACAGCGGGTGGGACCATGAGCTCTCTCTCTCTCTCTCTCTCTCTCTCTCTCTCTCTCTCTTCCCACGCGATCTGCTTGCGCGTTAAAAGGGGGGCTCCTGATCATCGCGACTCAGGAGATCTTACTGGCTCTCTAGCCCTCACCCCCTGGCCGTGTCCACGGCATCGCGACCTGGCATACCAGCGGCGGCTGAGCTCGCTCGAGGGCCTGGACCTGAGGACGTAGAGCACAAAGGAGAGTGTGGGGAAGAGAGGGGAAGCTCGCGAGGGCCTAACCCAGCTACATCCCAGCTGCCAATGCACAAGTTTGGCGCAACGTGAAGGTGTGACTCCCTGTAATCAAGATAAGTTTCACGCCTGGAACAGCTAATCGATGCAGCACAGAATCTCCACTTAATGCGGCTCTGTGACGGCAACATTGCCTTCCTTTCTCACCTTTTGGCGGTTGCTTGCACGCTAAAGGGGACCTCGTGAGCATCGCGCCTCAGGGGCTCTTACTGGATCTCGGGCCGCTCACCTCCTGGCCTTGATCACGGCATCATGACCTGGCATACCAGCGACGGCTGCAGCCTGCCTGGGGACCGGGACCTGTCAGCGTAGAGTGCAAAAACCTTCGTGAGGTTAGAAAGGGGGAACCAAGCCGGGACAGGTCAAGCATTCACGCGATTTCATAATAAGGATTGCATCAAAAAAGGCATAACGGACCTTTACATGCCCCCACGGGGTGTTTTCTTGATTCCTCGCAGGGAACAAAAGACGAGATTCCTAAGGAGTCCTAACTACACGTGCCTCCATGGCCGACGTCATCATCAATAGTGGGCCACGAGAGGCTGGCTCCAACCCCATGCAGATCAGCAGCGGCGACGGCCTAATGCAGCTGCCTTGCTCCGGGCACGACGTGAGCTCGGGGGCACGTAGCTGTCGTCGCTCGTCTTCGGAGTCATGAAGAGCTCGGGAGAGTCGCTGGACTCCCAAGCATCGCCACTGCTGCCGGAGGAGCCGTTGGGGAAGCGGATGGCAGGCCTTGCCCCTGCCACGACGATGTCCCGACTGCCTCCTCTGGGGCATTACTCCAGGCGACGGCCTTCTGCGTCAAAGACCTTGAAGAACAACAAGGAGGCGCCATCATATTCAAAATGGATCACGAGGGCGCCCCCCGTTTGGCAGACCCGGGCGATCTCGCCCCAGACTTGGGTCATGAAGACTTTGCCCGGGGTGACGACTTCAACCTCCGCTCCAGTCCTGGGAGCGCCGCAGTCGGCGTGCTGCAGCCAAAGCTCGAGAGCCCCCCTCCTTTGACGAACTTTCTGGTTAACATAGAATCTATGAGTTTTTTCCGGGGTCCCCGGCCAGAACCACACGGTTTTCAAGTTCACAAAAGGGTTTTTCCAGGTCAAGCTCAGCCAATTCCTATTCTGCTTCACCGCTTACACCACACTCTATTGGTTCGCCTTGTGGTGCCTTTCGATCAAGGTCTACTTTGGTTGACCCACTTTCTTCTACAGCGCGTTATCCGCATCGAAGTTAGCTAGGTTCCTACCGCTTCTTGATATTATGGATTTTGCAATCCCTGAACGCCAGTGCTTCTACAACCAACGGATACTATTTAACATAAATAATAAGTAGAAATGGACAAACGAGTGTGGCTACACAGAGTGAGTTTCAAGTAATAAACTAATAAAACCTTAATCAAAACTATTCAACTAGCCTAAAAAAACCTTTGCTCCGTGTCGAGCTCCAGCCAGCCCAAACGTTTTCCTTCGGGCCAATTCCAGTTTTGAACTACCGCAGACTTGTTTCATAGCTTTCAACTGAGCGGCAGACCCGACGCGACTGACGGATAAGCCAACATTAATAGCTGGTCTAATTCCACGATAAAAGAGCCGAATTTCTGAGCCATCAGTGGGAAAAAGATGCCAAGTATTGCTCTGGCACCACTCCGTTCGACCTATCAGCTCCCCAATGTAAACGAGGCGATGTGTTTATCTGTCTTTCCTACCTGTATCTGTTTTAATTCTGTTCTTTATCCTACTATTTTTTTCTTTGCCAAATTACCCAAAGCTTATGCTATTTTCTCGGCGGTATCTCGGTGGTGAAGAATGAAGGGAAGCGGATCCAGGTGCTTGGGGGCATCACAGCGTGCAGCACGAGCTCACGAGAGGAGTCCGCGGCATGGACTCCAGGAGCAACGGTGTGCGCCGCCACGGCTCGTCGACCTCGCCTGTCGTCGCTCGTCGTCCCTTTCTCCAGGGCCCTCGGCCCGGGTGTACAGGGGTAGTGGGAACCCAGGAGGTGGCCGCTCGCACCAAGGCCTCGTCATCTCCGGCCCAGCAACCTCGTCATAGCGGCATGGGACCGGCCGTTTCTTCAGCGAGAGTGGGTCAGGCCCCTCCCAGGGGTCCTTCCCCTTCTCTTCGGCCGAGAATCTGCATACCAGTGCCATCAGCGTCGAGAATGGAGGTGGATCAAGGGAGAAGAAGTAGGCGGAGCAAGAAGAGATGGACAACAGGGGCTCCCACCCCTTCGTATTTATAGCCCAAGGGAGGCCAACCGTCGACCTCCACGATCATAGGTAATCATGACTCTTTTTGCATGCAATAGGGACTCGTCAAATCAGGCGGTTGCCGAGGCAGCGTGGGGAAGCGGAGACGCCCACGTCCAATCAGTCTCCACGTGTCGACCAAGGCCGCAGGCTGTTAGGGCCCGCGGCGCTCCGCACTTTCCCTTTAGCTTCGCTGCTAATCCGAGTCCGAGCATGCCTTGGGCCCGGGGGCTACTGTCGGCGTTCTGGGAACAGGGGTCCCCAGACTTGCCTGCCTGCGGCCTACAGCATGGCTCAGCCAGTGGCCCAGTACGGCCCGTCTTCATCAACCAAAGCTCAAGACCCTTGCAAGGGGCCAAGCCTCGCGGGGCGGACGATGCAAGGCCTCCTCAGGGGCGGCCTCACCAGGCAGGCTTGCGAGGAGGCAGAGAGATCAAGATGAGGGGTACCTCGCGAGGTTCTCATGACGCAAGCCATGACGATCAAGACCAGGCGGGCGCCAGGCAGGCGCCAGGCGGGCGCCAGCCTGTGCAGTGTCCTCATTTCCTCTTTGGTGCAAAGGGAGCAAGCGCAGGCGCGGAGTACCGAGGCATCAGGGAAATGTTTCCTTATCGGTGCAACAAGACCAAGACCAGCAGGGCGGCAGGATGGAGGTCACCGTGGAGCCCAAGATGGCGTCATCACCAGTGCCTTTGGCATGCGAAGACCACCTTTAGTCAGGATAGCTTGTACTAGATGTCCCCTTTCAAAATGGCCGTTCTTGGATCCCTTCCCGCTCAATATTTGGGAAGAGGACCAGGGCCTCTATAAATAGGGCTAGCTGCCATAGTAGAAGGCATCTCATCTCATCTCATCTCATCTCATCTCATCTAGAGCCAAGGGAGACGGATCGATTCCTCCTAAAACACACCACCACAAGAACAACTCACCTCGCGAGGCTGTTCTTCCTCTGTACTGTTCATCATCAACCCAAGAGGTAATCCACCACACCACACACTGGATTAGGGTATTACACCACAACGGTGGCCCGAACCAGTATAAACCTCATGTCTCTTGTGTTTTTCATCATGCTAGCCCAGAAAGCGCGGCGAGGCTGAGGGAGTGTTTTAGTAGGGAGAGATCTTCGTGCGCACCCCGGTGTTCGAACCTTAAGGGTTTGCCGAAACCCGATATCCGACGGGTACATGTTGGTGTCGGTAGTGCTCTTTGGTGCATGACAATCATTTGTTATCGAGTATCGTTGATATGCATGTTCCTTTGCATCTAGCTGGTTAAATGTTTACTTGGTAGTATTATCGTTAAGTTCTTGCATGGTATTTATTCCCGATGCTAGTAGTCATGCTATGCTCTTGTCTAGTGTTATGCTTATGCTTGTTAGTATGCCATGCTCATTTGGATATATGATTCATTGTTGTTATGATTACTAGTGGTGTTGCTTATCCTTGCTCATGTTGATATCATGCATTATAATTGCATCATGTTATTTTAATATGGCTCAACTTATTGCATTCAAGTTTAACAGACTTAAATGAACTTGAACAACTGTTGGCTGCATGGTGCCACCAAATCGAGATGACCCGTGCAGCCACACTTGCCTGTATGGGAAGGTCCTAACTAGGTCTATTGGCATGCCTCTCGCTTCTAACTCCAACTAGGGAAGGTTAGGTGCGCGCGCTACCTTGGCCCGGTAGGCGGCAATAACCTTGTGAGCCCGAGTTTGGTTATGTGCACATGTCCCTATTTGGGACCATTTTTGTTTTGCCACGACGGTGGTCGTTGGGTGTCACGAGGAGACACGGGGCCACCCATGACTTAGCCCAAAGGCGAGTTTGTCGGAGTGGCTGGGAGAGTGTGATGGCAATAGATCGGTTTTGTCGGAACGCCATTCGTCCACCTGAATGGGAGCACGAGGCCATGGGTTCCGTGGTGTGGGCACAGTGTGCTAACTTTTGCGGAGTGTGTGTATAGTCTATCGATAGCCGCGCCCGTGAATATGGGCCTAGTTCGTAGTCGGTCACACTATGGGTCAATCGTAATAATAATAACTTGGTTAATAACAACCCGGTTTCAATGATGAAAGAAGTTGGTGATCGTGAGAGGATCACAGTGGTATCGAGGATACCGAGTTGGCGGGTATTTGTGGTGTTACACAAGAATTACTAGTAAAGGTCAAGCTCCTTGTGTCATGTAATGATTACTACGGTATGTTAATACCAAGCTTGATTGGATACTGAGGTGATCGTGCGATGTCCGCGATGGTAAGTGATGCATGTGATGGCTACGGGGTAACCCTGAGCAGAGTATGTAGGTGCATGATAGCTGGAACATGGTGCATCCTAGTATGATCTTGTTCAGATCATGAGTAGCATGCCTTATGTTTCTAGTTGTGTGATTTTCAACATGCTCACGTTCATGCCACGCTTTTGTAGTTCTAGTGGTATCATGCTCATCTCTAATGCTTAACCTGTAAATGCCATGATGTTGTTTGTCTTGATTGCTGTGAGCTTGCAAGTACATTCAATGTACTGACAAGGCATGTCATGCTAGTTTGCAGGTCATGCTGGATTTGATTGCTAATTTTCCATGGATTCCTTGTTTGCGAGCTAGGATAAGAATTCTAGCCAGAGTCCCTGCGGAGTGGAGTTCATCACCGTCGTTGTTGTCCCACTGCCAGTAGTTATTCCGCTGCTTCGCGTTGTTCGGCTGCTTGCATAGAGCAACCGTGGCAGGTGTAGTGTCGCCGTGCCGATGTTTCCCTTGTACCATATGGATTGTAATAAAGAGTTGATTTGTTCTATGCTAAGCATTGTCGTATTCCAAAAGACTTCTCCTCGATCTCTGGTCTAGAGTACGAGGCGTTCTAGTTTCTCTGAGCCGGGGTGCCACGGTTTTTCAATGAAACAGCTCAATGAAGCTGCTTATATATTGGGCATCAAGATCTATAGAGATAGATCAAGACGCTTAATAGGACTTTCACAAAGCACATACCTTGACAAAGTTTTGAAGAAGTTCAAAATGGATCAGTCAAAGAAAGGGTTCTTGCCTGTGTTACTGATACGTTTCCAACGTATCTATAATTTTTGATTGTTTCATGCTATTATATTATCTGTTTTGGATGTTTAATGGGCTTTAATATGCTCTTTTATATTATTTTAGGACTAATCTATTAACCAAAGGCCCAGTGCCAATTTCTGTTTTTTTGCCTATTTTAGAGTTTTGCAGAAAAGGAATACCAAACGGAGTCCAAATGGAATGAAACCCTCGCGATGATCTTTCTTGGACCAAAAGCAAACCAGAAGACTTGGAGACGCAACAAGGCATCCACGAGGCAGGAGGGCGCGCCCCCCACCCTCGTGGGCCCCTCGTAGCTCCACCGACCTAGTTCTTTCGCCTATATATACTCTTATACCCTAAAAACATCAGGGGGAGCCACGAAACCACTTCTCCACCGCCGCAACCTTCTGTATCCGTGAGATCCCATCTTGGGGCCTTTTCCGGCGATCTGCCGGAGGGAAATCGATCATGGAGGGCTTCTACATCAACACCATTACCTCTCCGATGAAGCTTGTGTAGTTTACCACAGACCTTCAGGTCCATAGTTATTAGCTAGATGGATTCTTGTCTCTCTTTGATTCTCAATACAAAGTTCTCCTCGATGTTGTTGGACATCTATTCAATGTAATATTCTTTTGTGGTGTGTTTGCCGAGATCCGATGAATTGTGGATTTATGATCAAGATTATCTATGAATATTATTTGGTTCTTCTCTGAATTGTTATATGCATGATTTGATGTCTTTGCAAGTATCTTCGAATTATCGGTTTAGTTTGGCCTACTAGATTGATCTTTCTTGCCATAGGGGAAGTGCTTAGCTTTGGGTTCAATCTTGCGGTGTCCTTTCCTAGTGATAGCAGGGGCAGCAAGGCACGTATTGTATTGCTGCCATCGAGTATAAAAAGATGGGGTTTATATCATATTGCTTGAGTTTATCCCTCTACATCATGTCATCTTGCTTAATGCGTTACTCCATTCTTATGAACTTAATACTCTAGATGCATGCTAGATTGCGGTCGATGTGTGGAGTAATAGTAGTAGATGCAGGCAGGAGTCGGTCTACTTGACATGGACGTGATGCCTATGTTCATGATCATTGCCTTAGATGTCATCATAATTATGCGCTTTTCTATCAATTGCTCGGCAGTAATTTGTTCACCCACCGTAATACATGCTATGTCGAGAGAAGCCACTAGTGAAACCTATGGCCCCAGGGTCTCTTTTCCATTAGATTAAAGTCTCTTTTCCATATTGTTGAATCTCGTTTACTATTTTGCAATCTTTACTTTCCAATCTATACAACAAAAATACCAAAATATTTACTTTACTATCTCTATTAGATTTCACTTTTGCGAGTGACCGTGAAGGGATTGACAACCCCTTTATCGCATTGGTTGCAAGTTATTGATTGTTTGTATAGGTATTCGGTGACTTGTGCGTCGTCTCCTACTAGATTGATACCTTGGTTCTCAAAATTGAGGGAAATACTTATGCTACTTTGCTGCATCACCCTTTCCTCTTCAAGGGAAAACCAACGCAAGCTCAAGAGGTAGCAAGAAGGATTTTCGGTGCCGTTGCCGGGGAGATCTACACCAAGTCAAGCCATACCAATTACCCATCATAAACTCTTCTCCCTTGCATTACTTTATTTGCCATTCGCCTCTCGTTTTCCTCTCCCCCACTTCTAAAACGATTTTCGAAAACCTTTGCCTTTTCTTCGCCCTTCTTCCGCTCGATCTTATGTTTGCTTGTGTCTCCATGTGCCTTCTTTGTGCTTGCATCGTTGCTTGCTAAAAATCTGTTCATATGGATCCACTTAAAGTATTCTACTTGGATAATCTGCGATCCTTATGCGCTCGTGCTGAAACCCCAACTAGCTTAGTTGATGGGAAATCTTTAGATGAGCATGCTCATTTTGTGCGTCACCATTTGTCTAAAAAAGGGAGACTCTTATGGGATCAAATAAATCGTTTGCTATGCTATCCTTGGAATCTTTCTGAAATTTATGATTTTACTTGTTGTTCTAAGAACCCTAAAAAACACCTTCCCTACCTATGTGAGTTTAATGATAATGAAATCTTATATTCTTAATGCAAAGGGTGTTTATAGTTACTACGATATCGAACAAATTGAAGAATTTGTTGCTTTTAAGGGTGCTTATGAAATTGCTTCTTTGATTGAAAAGTATGATATTACTCTCTACGAATCTGAAAATTTTGACATACTTAAATATTGCTATGAAAACTATGCTCGTAATGTCAATGTCAAAGAATTTATTGAAAGAACGACCGCTGCTTTGGAAGAAAATAATGATATGCATGAATCTATAGATAATTATGATTCCAATGATTTGATTGAAATTTCCCTTGATGAACATGATGCTTGCTATTCTTGTGGCCATGATGCCAATATTTAGGAAGACGAATTTGCTATAGTTCCTTATGTTAAACATGAGATCGTTGCTATTGCACACATACTTGATAGTTCCTTCGATGAAAAGCATGATTGCAAAAATTTTATTATAAATTCTCTTAATGTCAATTGTGTTAATGATATGCAAAACCCTAAGCTTGGGGATTCTAGTTTTGCTATGACTACTATTTGTTGCAATGAAAATGATTGGGGTGATTCTTCTTATGATCTTGAAAATTTATTTAAGCCCCATGATGAATATGAGATTGATAATAGCGTTTGCAATATTATTGAAAGTGGGTTTGGAAGAGTGTTAACTTTCGATCCCACATATTTGGAGAATGTTCAATCTTATGAAATTTTGATAAAAGTTGGTTTGGAGAGGTCGTGACTTTAGTTAATGTTAATCCCACTATTTTGGAAGAGTGTCAACTTCGCATGCATGTGGATCGTGTTGAAAATGTTTTATGTGATAGCTATTTTGTTGAATTTGCTTATGATCCCACATGTAATTATTACGAGAGAGGAAAATATGGTTGTTGAAATTTTCATGTTACTAAATTACCTCTCGTTATGTTGAGATTGCTATTGTTTCTTTCCACTTCCTTGCATATGCTAGTTTTTGCTTGCTACGATAATTTGTTTTCCTATAATATGCCTATGCATAGGAAGTATGTTAGACTTAGATGTGTTTGTCACGTGTTTCATGACACTCTCTTTGCGCTTCAATTCTTCTCTTTTATGTGAGCATCATTAAAATTATCAATGCCTAGCTAGGGGCGTTAAACGATAGCACGTATTGGGAGGCAACCCAATTTTTTTATTTGCTTTTTGCTACTGTTTAGTAATATATAATTCATCTATCTTCTGTTTGGATGTGGTTTTATGTTTAATTAGTGTTTGTGCCAAGTAGAACCTTTGGGAAGACTTAGGTGAAGTCTTTGCGATCTTGCTGTAAAAAACAGAAACTTTCGCGCTCACGAGAATAGCTGTCATTTTTTACAAAAAGTGATTTTAGGTTGATTATTTTTGAAGAAGATTAATAGACAAATTCTTCACGTCCACCAGTTTATTTAAGAATTTTTGGAGTTACATAAGTATTCGAAAGTTACAGATTTCTACAGACTGTTCTGTTTTTGACAGATTCTGTTTTACGTGTGTTGTTTGCTTATTTTGATGAATCGATGAGTAGTATCGGGGGGGTATGAACCATAGAGAAGTTGGAATATAGTAGTTTTAACACCAATATAAATAACGAATGAGTTCACTACATTACCTTAAAGTGGTGGTTTATTTTCTTATACTAACGGAGCTCATGAGATTTTCTGTTGAAGTTTTGTGTTATGAAGTTTTTAAGTTTTGGGTAAAGATTTGATGGATTTTGGAATAAGGAGTGGCAAGAGCCTAAGCTTGGGGATGCCCAAGGCACCCCAAGGTAAAATTCAAGGACAAACAAAATGCTAAGCTTGGGGATGCCACGGAAGGCATCCCCTCTTTCGTCTTCGTCTATCGGTAACTTTACTTGAGGCTATATTTTTATTCACCACATGATATATGTTTTGCTTGGAGCGTCTTGTATGATTTGAGTCTTTGCTTTTTAGTTTACCACAATCATCCTTGCTGTACATACCTTTTGGGAGAGACACGCATGAATCGGAATTTATTAGAATACTCTATGTGCTTCACTTATATCTTTTGAGCTAAACAATATTGCTCTAGTGCTTCGCTTATATCTTTTTAGAGCACGGCGGTGGTTTTATTTTGTAGAGATTGTTGATCTCTCATGCTTCACTTATATTATTTTGATCGTCTTTAAGAACAGCATGGTAATTTGCTTTGGTTATAAAATTAGTCCTAATATGATGGGCATCCAAGATGGATATAATAAAAACTTTCATATAAAGTGCATTGCATACTATGAGAAGTTTAATTCTTTATGATTGTTTTGAGATATGAAGATGGTGATATTAGAGTCATGCTAGTAGAGTATTTGTGAATTTGAGAGATACTTGTGCTAAAGTTTGTGATTCCCGTAGCATGCACGTATGGTGAACCGTTATGTGATGAAGTTGGAGCATGATTTATTTATTGAATGTCTTCCTTATGAGTGGCGGTCGGGGACGAGCGATGGTCTTTTCCTACCAATCTATCCCCCCAGGAGCATGTGTGTAGTACATAGTTTTGATAACTAATAGATTTTTGCAATAAATATGTGAGTTCTTTATGACTAATGTTGAGTCCAGTGGCGAATCCAGGACGAAAATGAAGGGTGGGCTCAAAGTTAACGTGAAAAAAAAACATTCGTTTGAAGAAAAAAAACTCCGTGTCGTAATCCTTTCTCCAAATGTTGAGATTTTCCCATATTACTACTGGAAACATGTAGTATTTAAAAGATTTTTCTGATATTTTTTAAAATATATTAATTTTGGAACAAATTTTTAAATCTGCTTAGCTAAATAGCCATAATTTCCTAGTCCATTTGTTAACCTTCCGAGAATACTACTAGAAAATGTAGTATTTACTGCATTTTTTGAACCAAAATTTGTATCTGCTTAGAGCATCTTCAGTCGGACTAGGCAAATTCTGCCCACAAATGCCCACGGACGCGTCCGCGGGCACTGACTGTTCATTCCTCATATTTCGTCGTCCACATCCACTTACCTCATATCCGATCCTACATCCATACTAAACCATGCAACTCCTTGTTGATGTCGAGGTCGGAGTCGATGCGGCTACCGGAGCTCGACATGGTCGCCGGAGTCGTTTACTGGATGAAATCGAAGAAATCAGGGGAGGGGAAGAAGAGACAGAGCGAGAGCGAAGTGGTGTAGGGTTTCCGGATTGGTGATATTTGTGGGGACGGAGTGGGCTCGTGGTGGGCTGGGCTGATGTGGCGGACGCGCCCGGGATGCCCCATATCTACCCTATATTTTGGCTGGATATGAGGCACCGGACGGCCTAGGCGTTTGAGGCCTGTTTGATACGCCTGTCTGGATCGAAATTTTGTGATCGGTCAGTGAGCGGACCGTCCACCCGGGCGTTTGAGGCGGATTTGAGGTGCCCAGTTCTAAATGCTCTTAGCTAAATAGCCATAATCTCCTAGTCCATTTGTCCAAATGTGTTCAAAATTTTCCATCATACTACTGAAAACATGTACTCCCTAGTGTAGTGTCAAAAACGTCTTATATTATGGGACAGAGGGAGTAGTTTTTAGTGTATTATTTTTGGATTTTTTGAAACGAGTCTAGCCATCTATTGTGAAAAAATGGACTGCACTTCTGTTTGCTCAGGGAGAGATATGCTCTACTACTACTGTTCGCAATGGCTCTAGGGCATTTAGCAGTTGGGTTGTTGCCGTATTGGGCTGCTGGGCTGAGATGATGTGTAGTAGTAAAAATAAAATGCTTTTTTGAGGGTAGGCTAGAGCCTGTTTAAGCCTAGCTACTGGACTCGCCACTAGTTGAGTCCATGGATTATACGCACTATCACCCTTCCACCATTGCTAGCCTCTCTAGTACCGCGCAACTTTCGCCGGTACCATACACCCACCGTATACCTTCCTCAAAACAGCCACCATACCTACCTATTATGGCATTTCCATAGCCATTCGGAGATATATTGCCATGCAACTTTCCACCATTCCGTTTCCTATGACACGCTCCATCATTGTCATATTGCTTTGCATGATCATGTAGTTGACATCGTATTTGTGGCAAAGCCACCATTCATAATTTTTTCATACATGTCACTCTTGAATCATTGCACATCCCGGTACACCACCGAAGGCATTCACATAGAGTCATATTTTGTTCTAAGTATTGAGTTGTAATTCTTGAGTTGTAAGTAAATAAAAGTGTGATGATTTTCATTATTAGAGCATTATCCCAGTGAGGAAAGGATGATGGAGACTATGATTCCCCCACAAGTCGAGATGAGACTCTGGACCAAAAAAAAGAGGCCATAAAAAAAGGAGAAAAGGCCCAAATAAAAAAAGAGGAAAAGAGAGAAGGGGCAACGCTACTATCCTTTTTCCACACTTGTGCTTCAAAGTAGCACCATGATCTTCATGATAGAGAGTCTCCTATGTTGTCACATTCATATACTAGTGGGAATTTTTCATTATATAACTTGGCTTGTATATTCCAATGATGGGCTTCCTCAAAATTCCCTAGGTCTTCGTGAGCAAGCATGTTGGATGCACACTCACTTAGTTTCTTTTTGAGCTTTCATACACTTATAGCTCTAGTGCATCCGTTGCATGACAATATCTACTCACTCACATTGATATCTATCGATGGGCATCTCCATAGCCCGTCGATACGCCTAGTTGATGTGAGACTATCTTCTCCCTTTTTGTCTTCTCCACAACCACCATTCTATTCCACCTATAGTGCTATGTCCATGGCTCACGCTCATGTATTGTGTGAATATTGAAAAAGTTTGAGAACATCAAAAGTATGAAACAATTGCTTGGCTTGTCATTAGGGTTGTGCATGATTAAATACTTTGTGTGATGAAGATAGAGCATAACCAAACTATATGATTTTGTAGGGATAACTTTCTTTGGCCATTTATTTTGAGAAGACATGATTGCTTTGTCAGTATGCTTGAAGTATTATTATTTTTATGCCAATATTAAACTTTTGTCTTGAATCTTTCGGATCTAAACATTCATGCTGCAATAAATAAAATTACATTGATAAATATGTTAGGTAGCATTCCACATCAAAAATTCTGTTTTTCTCATTTACCTACTCGAGGACGAGCAAGAATTAAGCTTGGGGATGCTTGATACGTCTCCAACGTATCTATAATTTTTGATTGTTTCATGCTATTATATTATCTGTTTTGGATGTTTAATGGGATTTAATATGATCTTTTACATTATTTTTGGGACTAACCTATTAACCGAAGGCCTAGTGCTAGTTTATGTTTTTTTGCCTATTTTAGAGTTTTTGCAGAAAAGGAATACCAAACGGAGTCCACACAGAATGAAACCTTCGCGATGATCTTTCTTGGACCGAAAGCGAACCAGAAGACTTGGAGACGCAATGAGTTGTCCACAAGGCAGGAGGGCATCCCAAGGTAAAATTCAAGGACAACCAAAATCCTAAGCTTGGGGATGCCCCGGAAGGCATCCCCTCTTTCGTCTTCGTCTATCGGTAACTTTACTTGAGGCTATATTTTTATTCACCACATGACATATGTTTTGCTTGGAGCGTCTTGTATGATTTGAGACTTTGCTTTTTAGTTTACCACAATCATCCTTGTTGTGCATACCTTTTGGGAGAGACATGCATGAATCAGAATTTATTAGAATGCTCTATGTGCTTCACTTATATCTTTTGAGCTAGACAATATTGCTCTAGTGCTTCGCTTATATCTTTTTAGAGCACGGCAGTGGTTTTATTTTATAGAGATTGTTGATCTCTCATGCTTCACTTATAATATTTTGAGAGTCTTTTAGAATAGCATGGTAATTTTCTTTTGTTATAAATTAGTCCTAATATGATGGGCATCCAAGATGGATATAATAAAAACTTTCATATAAAGTGCATTAAATACTAAAAGATGGGGTTTCATCATATTGCTTGAGCTAATTCCTCTACACCATGTCATCTTACTTAATGTGTTACTCTGTTCTTTATGAACTTGATACTCTAGATGTAGGCAGGAGTCGGTCGATGTGTGGAGTAATAGTAGTAGATGCAGAATCGTTTCGGTCTACTTGACACGTACGTGATGCCTATAATCATGATCATTGCCTTATATATCATCATAACTTTGTGCTTTTCTATCAATTTCTCGGCAGTAATTTGTTCACCCACCGTAATATTTGCTATCTTGAGAGAAGCCACTAGTGAAACCTATGGGCACCGAGTCTCTTTTCCATTATATTAAAGTCTCTTTTCCATATTGTTGAATCTCGTTTACTATTTTGCAATCTTTACATTCCAATCTATACAACAAAAATACCAAAAATATTTACTTTACTATCTCTATTAGATTTCACTTTTGCGAGTGACCGTGAAGGGATTGGCAACCCCTTTATCGCGTTGGTTGCAAGTTCTTGATTGTTTGTGCAGGTATTCGGTGACTTGTGCGTCGTCTCCTACTGGATTGATACCTGGTTCTCAAAACTGAGGGAAATACTTCTGCTACTTTATTGCATCACCCTTTCCTCTTCAAGGGAAAACCAATGCAAGCTCAAGAGGTAGCAGTTACATGGTGTGAAGTTGAGTTAGAGTCAAAGCCTGACCACTTCAGAAGTTAGAGAGAAAATGAAAGTCATTCCTTATGCCTCAGCCACAGGTTCTATCATGCATGCTATGTTGTATACTAGACCTGATGTGTGCCTTGCCATAAGTGTGGCAGGAAGGCACCAAAGTAATCCAGGAGTGGATCATTGGACAGCGGTCAAGAACATCATGAAGTACCTGAAAAGGACCAAGGATATGTTTCTCATTTATGGAGGTGACAAAGAGCTTGTCATAAATGGTTACGTCGATGCTAGCTTTGACACTGATCGGGATGACTCTAAGTCACAAACCGGGTACGTATTTATATTGAATGGTGGAGCTGTCAGTTGGTGCAGTTCCAAGAAGAGCATCGTGGCGGGATCTAGGTGTGTAGCAGAGTACATAGCTGCTTCGGAAGCAGAAAATGAAGGAGTTCATATCTGATCTGGGTGTAATACCTAGTGCACTGGGTCCAAAGAAAATATTTTGTGAAAACACTGGAGCAATTGCCTTGGTGAAGGAATCCAGGTTTTACAAAAGAACCAAACACATCAAAAGATGCTTCAACTCCATTCGTGAACATGTCAAGATGGAGACATAGAGATTTGCAAGATACATACGGATCTTAATGTGGCAGACCTGTTGACTAAGCCTCTTCCGCGAGCAAAACATAATTAGCACCAAGACTCCATGGGTGTTAGATTTATTACAATGTAATCTAGATTATTGACTCTAGTGCAAGAGGGAGACTGAAGGAAATATGCCCTAGAGGCAATAATAAAATTGTTATTTTATATTTCCTTATTTAATGATAAATGTTTATTATTCATGCTAGAATTGTATTAATCGGAAACTTGATACATGTGTGGATACATAGACAAAACACCGTGTCCCTAGTAAGCCTCTACTAGACTAGCTTGTTAATCAAAGATGGTTAAGTTTCCTAACCATAGACATGTGTTGTCATTTGATGAACGGGGTCACATCATTGGGAGAATGATATGATGGACAAGACCCATCCGTTTGCATAGCATATTGATCATTCAGTTTTATTGCTATTGCTTTCTTCATGTCAAATACATATTCCTTCGACCATGAGATTATGCAACTCCCGGATACCGGAGGAATGCCTTGTGTGCTATCAAATGTCACAACATAACTGGGTGATTATAAAGATGCTCTAAATGTATCTCCGAAGGTGTTTTTTGAGTTGGCATAGATCGAGATTAGGATTTGTCACTTCGAGTATCGGAGAGGTATCTCTGGGCCCTCTCGGTAATACACATCATAAGCTTGCAAGAAAACGGCTAAGGAGTTAGTCACGAGGTGATGTATTATGGAATGAGTGAAGAGACTTGCGGGTAACGAGATTGAACTAGGTACGAAGATATCGATGATCGGATCTCGGGCAAGTAACATACCGATGGACAAAGGAATAACGTATGTTGTCATAACAGTTCGAATGATTAAGATCTTCGTAGAATATGTGGTAGCCAATATGAGCATCCAGGTTCCGCTATTGGTTATTGACCGGAGAGGTGTCTCGGTCATGTCTACATAGTTCTCAAAAACGCTTAACGTTTGATGATGATATAGTATTATATGAGTTATGTGATTTGGTGACCGAATTTTGTTTGGAGTCCCTGATGAGATCATGGACATGACGAGGAGTCTCTAAATGGTCGAGAGGTAAAGATTGATATACATATGACGATGGTGTTCATACACCGGAAGTGTTTTGGAGGGTACCAGGTACATATCGGATCACCAGAAGGGGTTCCGGGCACCCTCGGCAAAAGATATGTGCCAAGAGGGGAAACACACCAGCCACAAGGGGATGGTGCGCCCCCCATATGGGCCGGCCAAGGTGGAGAAGGAAAGGGGAAGGAGGAAAGGCAAGAAAGGGAATAGGATTCCCCCTTCCCCCTCTTTCCTTTCCCCTCCGATAAATATGGTAGGGGGGCCGAATTGGGGAGGGACCCCAAGTAGGATTCGGCCTACTTGGGGCGCCCCTTGGCTGCCTCCCCTCTCCCTCCCACCTATATATATGTGGGGGATGCCCTAGCAACACAAAACAATTGCCTAGCCGTGTGAGGCGCCCCCCTGCACAGTTTACTCCCCGGCTCATATTTTCGTAGTGCTTAGGCAAAGCCCTGCGGAGATCACTTCACCATCACCGTCGTCATGCTAACGGAACTCGTCTACTACCTCGACGTCTTGCTGGATCAAGAAGGTGAGGGACGTCACCGAGCTGAACGTGTGCAGAATTCAGAGGTGCCGTACGTTCGGTACTCGATCGGTGGATCGTGAAGAAAGTTCGAATACATCAACCGCGTTGTGAAACACTTCCGCTTACGGTCTAGAAGGGTATGTGGACACACTCTCCCCCTCGTTGCTATACATCTCCTTGATAGATCTTGCGTGAGCATAGGAACTTTTTGAAATTGCATGCTACGTTCCCCAACAGGTGAACCTCTCGCTATTTCCACACCCATGCACTTATCCATCTCCACCATAACAAAATCACCACTCTTATTTGCAAATGGTCAAGAATTTGTCTCACATGTCTCTAAACTTAAAATTGTAATGGAGTTCTATGCCCATGTCCATGCTAAAATCAGTGGATCTCGGGCAGGGGGTCTAGAGTTGTAGGTCTAGGAACAATGGTATCAGGGAGAGAAGGGAGACAATGTTACCCAGGTTTGAGCCCTCTCAAAGAGGTAAAACCCTAATTCTTACTTTGATTATATTTATGTGATGGAGTACCGAGTACAATATGATCTACCTCAATATCATATGATTGTGTTCTAAACCCTAAGGATGGTAATCGTGTCCCTAAAGTCTAAACCTCTCGGCGTACATATGCACCGGGGGTACCTTGGTTAGAAACAATACCCTAAGGATGGTAATCGTGTCCCTAAAGTCTAAACCCCACAACCTACATATGCATCGGGGGTACCTAGGTTACACACATGGCCGATGGTCACGTGTCGGCTATAGAGCAATCTTTGAAGTGCAGTCTTTGGGGGTTTCCATCTTGATCACGCCGAAGGTTCATAGCTTCGGTAGTCCTTTCTTTTAGTGGTCGGTGGGCCATAAGTCCGACCCATGGACTATGGGTCGTACAGGTTAGTACCCCTTAGTCCAGGACACGGTCAGTAGCCTCTGAACTAGTCTTTGAAGCAGAAGACTGCGGCTCCATCCTCAGACTAGTCTCTTCAGCTGGGCAAGCGAGTTCCTTCTTTATCAACTCGTGTTTGAATCTGAAGTATTTAATTGGATCATAAATTATTTGGTCTTCTTTTACAGTCAACCTTTACCGACCACATGTTTGGAACCTTATTCTCAGTAGGGAAAGTACATGGTCTACAAAGGTATTCACCCACATCCAAGGTCTTAAGTTAACTTAGTCTCAAAGACTTGCCTCATAGGCACAACCAGTAAGACGGTTCAAACCCGGACATATTTATTGAACCATCACCACCTATCATGGGATGGAATCAGTTATTGTGAAAACATTTCAGGGCCTAAGGCTGCCTTTTATTGGCAGGTCTCATCAATACAGAGGTCATGTCCCATTTTTAAGGGATATCATCAACAAGTTGATTTATCGATGCACGTATAACAACACGAAGGGTGGGGAAATAGGTGATTTGCACAATGTAGCAAGCGGACTCTTGTTCTTCTACTGACCTATAAATGCAAAGGATAGTAAATAATTTCCCCCATGCTTCCATCCGCTGCTCCACTGATAAAGGCTCACCAAGCATCAACAGCCTCAGATCCATCTCCAAGCGTACCACCTCCTTCTGCATCCCCCACCAGCGATGGCTAGCAAAGGAAAAGAGGTTTAATCCTTGACAGGTCGAATCCCATCTTCTCGACAATGTCTGGGTAGATCAGGTTGAGGCTACTTGCTCCATCCATAAGGACTCGTGTGAGGTGAAAACCATCCACTATGGTGTCGAACACCAAGGCAATAGTTCCTCCATGACGGATACTGGTCGGATGGTCTCACTCGTCGAATGTGATCAGTCAAGACAACCATGGATTGTACTTTGGTGCTACGGCTCTAATGCATAGACATTGCGTAGTGCTCTCTTTCTCTCCTTTGTAGGGATGTGGGTAACATAAATCATGTTCACATCCTTTACTTTGGGAGGAAACTGTTTTGGGCCTCCATTCCCTAGCCTAGGGGGTTCATCCTCATCCTCGCCACGAGGCTGGCTCTTGCCCGGGTTCTCGGCTGCAATCTTGGTAGCCTGCTTTATGCCCTAGCAGTTCCAGTTTGAGTGATTAGCAGGTTTGTCCGAAATGCCATTAATTTGGCAAGGATTGTCGAGTATCTTGTGAAAGGTATATGGGGCATCTCTATTACCTTTGAAGGGTTTCTTGTTCTGGCTGTGACGGTGATTGCTGAATCCAGCATTTACAGTCGCCTCATCGGCGTCACTGTTGTTGCCTTTATGGCAATGCTTTTCTTGTTGCATTGAGGCTTCCTGTTTTTGTCGCATACTTCTGAGATGTCAGGGTGTATGCTATGGCTACCATCACGGGCCAACTAGCTATCCTCTCCTGCATAGAACTGGGTCAAGAGAGAGGTTAGGGCCGCCATGATCCTCGATTTGTCCTATCCAAGCTATCACTCCAGCCATTCATCACGAATGTTGTGCCAAAAATCGACAATCGCTTCTACATCAAGACAGTCAGCAATTTGGTTCTTCCTGGTCAAAAACCAATTCCAAAATTTCCTAGCTGACACGCCAGGCTTTTGGGTGATGTGACTTAGGTCATCGGCATCAGGGGCAAAACATAGGTGCCCTAGAGGTTAGCTCAGAAGGCATCCTCAAGATCTTCCCAGCTTCCAATAGTGTTCTCGGGCAAGCTATTGAGCCAGGGCCTCGCTAGTCCTTTAACACTTTAACGGTAGATATTTAATAGTGTGGAGATCATCTCCTTGAGCCATATGAATGTGGAGATGGAAATCTTCAATCCACATAGCTGGGTTAGTCATTCCGTCGTATTGTTCGATGTTGACGGGCTTAAATCCCTATGGTAATAGATTCTTCATGACATCGTCTGTAAAACATATCGGGTGTGCAGCTGCTCTGACCCGACCTATAGGTTGTTGGATGTTTGTCGCTGTCTGAACATGGGTATCATCTTGAACCCTGTCATGCTTGTCAAGCCATGCATAATATCCATCATGTCCAGCACGTGCGCGGTCTCTAGATCCGTATATGGATCATGATGGAGCAGGTTGTGCAGCCAATTTCCTTAGCAAATCATACGGCGAGCAGACGGGATCGGATTTTTGCCCATCACGGTGAGGGATTGTAGGGGGGTCTCGAAGCCCTCCGTTTGGTCTATCCCGTCCCTAAGGAGGGCAGTCAGGTTGATCGGTTCAATTATGCTTATAGTCTAGATTGTCGTCAACTTCTTCATCGAATGCTGGAAGTAGACGCCATCATGGGTAGGGTTTGGTTTGGTCTGCGAGCCTATGCTCGAGGTCTTCTCGGCTATGAGGACCTCCATCCACTTATTATTGAGCATATCTTGATTGGCTTTAAGCTTCTCACGCCCTCTTTTAATACTTCGGGTGGAACTAATGAACCGCCGTCAGAAGCTTTCCAAAGATAGGAACTCTTCGGGGACGCTGAACTCATTGGGTCCGGGACTTATGTCCTCTTCCGATTCTGGCATGCATGTAGTTACTATCATCAGGATCATCGAGGTCCTCCATCCCAGAGTCAACGTAGATCTGGCAAATGTGGCGTCATTCCTTATCTTGGTCCTCGGAGCCGTCCGGGGTGTTGTTATTACCTGAAGTGCCATTATTGGTTTTGTTGCTAGCGTTCCCTTTACCGGCATGTTTAGAGCTCTTACCGCTCCATTGGCATTTGGGAGATCCTTGTTTGCCTCCCCCTCGTTGTCCTTGTGGGTGACCACCATGTAGACGTCGTAGGTGGAGGTGGCCGGTGTCCGAGGTCGCAACGGGTGATGCGGCGCCAGACGGGCCATCGACATCTTCATCCATGTGGATTGCCTCATCGGATGCGTAGTCAAGTACGTCGGTTAAATCCTCGACCGTAGCAACTAGGTGGGTGTTGGATGGGATGTAAATTTCCCTATAAATGGCTTTACATCGAATCTGGTCATAGATTGAAGACTGTCTGTTTAAATCCCGAGGTTCTGGATTCAATCTAGCATCTCATTCAAAAGCGAGAGGTATGTCGGGCAAATATCTTAACAATAGGGAGGGCTAACCTATAGTATGCTCGATGAAGCATGTGACACATCTTCGAAGCATGGATCCGCCAGGGCGAGGGCCTGGTCTGATGATGAAGCGATCAGATCCGAATGTAAGGTTGGTTCCAAGGCATGACCTGATCTAATGTTCGGACTTGAGGTCGGGTCAGAGGTTATGGCCACAATGTCTGTGGATTTTTCCAGCCGATCTATTGTCTAGCCAGAGAGGCGAGATCGCCACAGAAATCGGCAATATATTCTAGACTCCGAAACCTGATAATTTGATCTGAGGCAAAGCTTTCAACCCAGCCGAGATGACCGGCCGTATCGGCGTGAAGGATGATGCTGCCGAACACAAATAGTTGGCCAGGGACAAAGATGTCACCACAACCAATGTCGTTGTTAATCTGAAGATGATCCATTGATCCTTTTTAACCAGAAATTGAGACCTATATGGGCAACCAATGTCGCTTCTAAAACTAGCAGATCTAAGGTAGGGTGTCTAGATCTGTAGGTCTAGAAGCAATGGTAACATGGAAAGAAAGGAGATGATGTTTACTCAGGTTCGGGCCCTCTCGAAGAGGTAAACCCTACTTCCTGCTTTGATTATATTGATGTGATGGAATACCGAGTACAATATGATCTACCTCGATATCATATGATTGTGTTCTAAACCCTAAGGCTGGTAATGGTATCCCTAAATACTAAACCCCTTGGCTTATACATGCATCGGGGGCACCTAGATTACACACATGGTCGGTTGTCAATGCGGCGGCTATAGAGCAATCCTTGAAGTGCACGCCAAGTCTTAGGTGGTTTGCATATTGATCACACCGAGGTTCATAGCTTCGGTACTCCTTCCTTTGAGTGATCGGCGGGCCATAAGCCCGACCCGTGGACTGTGGGCCATATAGTTTAGTACCCCTTAGTCTAGGATACCGTCACCCCCGCCAAGTTGGTGGCATCCTAATGGCCTTGGTACCTTCTCAATTCTCCATCCTAAGAGAAAGCCTATACTTACACCTAAATTATCACAACCCCTCACCTCGCAATTTCCCATAACCACCCTGAATGTCTATGCTCTAATAGGTCACACATTGAAGAAAAACTGCCTATGTGAGCTCTCACCTCTTCCTCTCCACATCCAAACTTGCATTAATCATAATGGCTGATTTCAACATCATTATTATAGGCTTTTGATAATAAAAATGCCTCCTTCCATCAAACTGGGCCGACATGTTTAACAACACCATAAATAATCTTTCTCTAATTGAACTTCCCCTTCAAGACAGATGGTTACGTGACCACCTAACACTAGTGAGAATTGATTGTGGCTTCATAAACGTGGTCCGTGATCAAGTTTTCCCAAAGGTTTCCTCGCGAACTCATTTTTTCTATGACCATGTGCCACTTCTAACATCGGTCAACACACTGGTCCCCCGTCCCCCACTTTTTTGATTTGGGAACGGTTGGTCTTCCCACCCATCCTATGGATGGCCATCCTACAAGCCTAACTCTCAGCCTAGATAAGTCCAAACTAAGTCCTCTTGCTGGTTGTCGCACTTAAATGAACCCAATCCATCATACAATGTTGGCGTAAGAAGAGCGGCGTTTCAACTGCAACCCTAAACACTTGCTTAAAAAGTCCTTATTAGGGTTTCTAGTGTACGGTCAAGTAAATGTTCATTTATTGGTGCAACACGACAAAGTATAAGCTGCACTTGATGGAGAGGAAACTGCTCGCTATTTTCACATCCATGTGCCTATCCATCTCCGCATAACAAATTCACCATTCTTATTCATAAATGGTCAAGAACTTTCCCAGCGTGTCTCTAAACTAAAAATTGTAACGAATTTCTACTCCTCCGTGCTTAGCACTTCCTAGACCCCCCCCCCTCAGTTGGTGGCATCCTAGCGGCCTTAGCACTTTATAAATTTTCCATCCTAAGAGGAAGTCATTGCTTAAACATAAATGGCCATAATCTATCGCCTCGCCTCTAATCATAACTATCGCAAACGTTCACTCTCCAACATAACACGCGCTAAAGCAAAACTTCCTATATGAACCCTCTCCTCTACCTCTCCACATAGAAACTCGCACTGAATTATAATGTCATTTCAACATTACGAGATAGCCCTTTGATAATAAGAACGCCCCTTCCATGCAATGAAGCAAACATGTTTAACAACACAAAATAATCTTGACGTAATTGAACTTCCCCTTCTGGACAAAAGGTTTCCGTGTCGAACAAACAAGACGAACCAACACTAGTGAGAACTGATTACATCTTCATCAAACTTTTCCTAGCCTTGCATCAAGTTTTTTTTGAAAGATCCATTTTCCATTGGATTTTCATTGATTTAGCGGAAGGGAGGTTCCAAAAAGATGATCAAGTGATCGGTACATAGAGTCATGGGGGGCAATCCCTCCCTGGTGTGTTACAGAGCGATCTCTCACATAATTTCCCAAAGGTGATCTATATCCCTTTTGCCCCAGCTAGTCTCCATTGTTCCATGTCTCCTCGGCATGCAACTATCACGTCATTCATGCTCGACTTCTTCCATCTAAAGGTGCAGCTGTTGCACTCTTGCCAGATCTGCCAAGCCACCAGGGCAGCCATGGTTTTGATGCCCTTTCTTGAGCTGGTCGGAGATGCGGCAATGATGGCCCTGATTGCCTTTCTCGTGGTGCTACACTGGCCTCGGTTGATCTAGGAGAGCGCGCTGCAAACATTCCATGATGCCACCATTGACCAGATCATCTTCAAGATTGAGCACTCCCATAGCAGATGGTAGGAGGACTCCGGGTTTCTATTGCAAAGCTGGCAGAAATAACTGTTCCCCCGGCACCTCCTTTGCAGCCAATCATTGCACCAGATCCGGTTGTGATGGAGAAGCCAGAAGAACTTGATTTTCCCCCATGCCCAAATCTTCCAAACCAGCTATGTGAGCGAGCCCCGTGGTTGGCCTTCGAACTGGATGTTGTATGCCATCTTTGCCGTGTACTGGCCGCCCATCCTCCTGGTTATCTCGTCCTCTACTTCTTCAGTAGGTGCAATATTGACTTCGCGAATGGAGTGAAAGAACGACATGAACTATGGGATGATCTCGTTGATGTTTGCATGTCTCGGGTCAAGGATCCATCTATCTTCATGTAGTGCTTCTGCTACTGTGCGGTTCTTCCTGGAGGAGTGATTGTAAAGCGCCGAGAATCTTTGTCACAACGGTTGGTCACCGAGCCAAGTGCAGTTCCAGAAGGATGATTTGCTGCCGTTTCTGACGATCACCTTGGTCGCAAAGGTGAACAATGGCCGATCTTTGTCATCACAGGGTGTGCCTGTATCCACCCACGGTTTGTCAGGGTGTTTCCAGGCCATCCATAGCCACCGGAGATGGAGCGCACGTGTGAAGTGCTCCATGCAGAGGGTGCCCAGGCTGTCTTGATCTATCGGCAAAGTGACCGATCGCCAGTTGATCTTGCACTTCCCGCTAATGAGCTCCTTATCTTGTGCCCACAGGAACCAACATTCGGCCTTGTTTATCTATTTGTACAACTTCTTTGGTGCCCGCAACACCACGAAAGCAAAGGTGTGCATCACGGTGAGTATGCACCGCACCAAGACTCGTCGGCCTGAAATTGACATGAGATGCCCTTTCCATCCTGCCAGCCTCGCTCGAATATGATCTAGGATGTACTGAAGATGCACTAGTCTAGTCTGAGTGGTGCAGACATGCAGTCCCATGTATCTAATTGGGAAGCTAACTAAATTGACGCCGAAACTATGAAGAACATGGTCGAGGTTAGGGTTGTCACAGCATATTGGCGCCACCAAGGATTTTTGTTGGTGCATGTGCAAGCCGATCGTGTCGCCGAAGCTCTTGGTGGTATGCATGAGAGTGTCAATCTCTTGACCCTTTGGGTTCGCGAAAAATGACTGCCTCGTCAGCATAGAGGATGACCTTGTGGCATGCGGTCCTCCCCGACAGAGGGGCAAGGACACTTGTGCGCATCGCCCCCTCCAGTAGATGATGCAACGGATCGGGTTTCTAGAATGAAGAGGACAAGAGACAGGGGGTCGCCCTGCCTCGGACCTCTCTTTTGGATGATGCTCTGCACCGAGTCGCCATTGAGCATGCATGAGGACGTGGATGAAGATAACAGTAGCGCGATCTAGTCCCTCCAACGTGTAGGGAATCCCATGTGTTCCATCAATTCCAGGATGTACACCCATGATACCATGTCGAAAGCCCTTGTGATGTTGAGTTTCAGCAGCAGAGCCGGAATTTTCTTACTATGAAACATTCTGATGGAGTTTTGCACATATAGATAACTATCGTGAATCCCTTTCTGCTTTTGAAATGCACTTTGAGCCGGTGAGATTAGCTCATCAAGCGCACATGTGAGTCAGATCGAGAGGACCTTGGCGATTAACTTGGCCACTGAGTGGATCACACTGATTGGGCGGAAGTCAGACATCTGGACCGCTCCGTGCTTCTTCGTCAGCAACACAATCAGACTGTGATTTAGTGCAGCGAAATCACCGCCAGCCAGACAGTAGAACTTGTCGAACACCGCCGCCACGCTTGCTTTGATTGTTTGCCATCAGGCTTTGGAAAAGGGTACCAGAAGCTGTTGGGGTCGGGTGCCTTCTTCGGCAACGAGGCGTAAACTGCAGCACAAATCTCTTCTTCAGTGAAAGGGTTGTCCAGGCCTCCGTTTTGCAGATTTGGCAACCCGATTTCTACCCACTTGATCGAACATGCCCTACTCTTCTTCTGACCCATCAGCTAGGAGAACTGCTTGTAGCCGACTGCAGCCTTGTCCTTGTGATTTGTTGCATGTACGCCATCATGATGGATGAAGTGAATGAAGTTCTTTCTGTGCCTCAAGTTCACTTTGCCCCGGAAAAATGCAGTCTTTGCGTCGCCGGCCTTCAGCAAGGTTGTCCTTACGGCTTGCCGTTTTTTGATGCGTTCTAGAGCTGCCAGCCTAACAATCTTTAGCTTGAGGGTTTTCTTAGCCAGAATTCTCTCTATGTGAGCTGTCTTTTCTCCTATGCAACATCCAAGTGAAGCACAACCTCTGATGCCAAGTGGAACTGTACCTTGGTGTTGGTGAACAGTGTTTTACTCCAGGTTTTTAGATCAGCGGCCATTCTTTCAGCTTGATTTTGATCCTGATGAATGGGCAATCATGGTTTACTGGCCTTTGCCACACTCTAGCCAGTGTCTGCTGGAAGTGAGGGAACTTCGTCCAGAAAGATTTGAACCGGAAGGAGGCTTTCTATTGGGGCGTAGTAGTGTACATCAGAAGAAGTGGACAATGGTCGGAGCAAGCAGTTGAGGCTGCCCCATTAGGATGAAAGAGGTAAACCGAGCGGGAAATACACTTTGGTTCCTGGTTGTATATACACCCTATATGTGGATTTTTTAATAATTAAAAAAAGTCAAAATAGTTCAGAAGTTCTTTTAGAAAAAAACTTGACTTACTTTTGCACTAGCATATAAATTTTCACGAAAAAAACCATTGACTTCACAGCGAAAATGATATTCAAAAATTTATTTGCTATTATAAATCACTATTCACACTATTTTGGCCAAAATTTTGTCTTTGTTGAAAAGAAGTCAAAGGGGGATTTTATTTTTATGAAAATTTTCTCACAAGTACAATGTAAGTACAATGTTATTTACTTCGCATATTAGAGTTGACTGAACTCAAACTTTCTAAAGTTTGACCAAGCTTATAAAAAATACAAACATTTATTATGTATATATATATATATATATATATATATATATATATATATATATATATGATGTGGAATTACATTCAATAATAAAGTCGAGGAGCGGGCAGCAGCCGATTCACGACTCTCCAGGGATCTTCTGCGCACGCGCTCGGTTACAAGCTATGCCACAGAGGCAGACACCGGGCGCAAAGAATCCTAGGTGGTTTTCAGCGCGTCCGTGGGCTCCCCGCTCCCTCTAGGGGAGGCGGTCGCTCCTGTTCGGCGGCGATACCGGTGGCAGCCCCCTGCCCCCGCTCCTCCTTTTTATTCGCCGCTCCTCTACACTTGGCCAGCGCAAAACGTAGAGTTGACCACAAGAGCCTCCCAGAGAAAAAAAAGAGTTGACAACCAGAGACCGTGGTCAGGCTTTGCCGATGGAGAGGGTTGACGGAGGAGCGGGGTTGGGTGCGCGTGGGTCTGCGGGGGCGATGCTGGGCATGGAGATGCATCTCGTCCACCAGCCGCAGCCGCAGATCCACGCGGCCTCCTCGTTCCAGCAGCCGCCGGAGCACCTCCGCCACGCCAACGGCGGCTTCCAGGTCCAGCACCACCAGGCCATGCCGATGAGGCAGCAGCACCCGCCACCGTCGTACGCGGCTTACGTGGCGCCGCCATCGAGGGCGGTCAACGCGCATGAAGAGGAGGAGATGGGCAACGGCGTCGGCGCCGTGCAGCAGCCGGGGGCTGGGACGGCGGGGTGCTCGTGGTCCCGGATGAAGTGGACGGATGCGATGGTGCGTCTGCTCATCGCGGTGGTGTACAACGCCGGGGAAGACGGGGAGGGCGTGTCTGCAGGAGGCAAGGCGGCGGCGGCCCATTCGCACGGGAAGGCGGTGGCATCTGCGGCGGCGCAGCAGAGGAAGGGTAAGTGGAGGTCCGTGTCCCGGGCGATGGTGGAGAGAGGCTTCAAGGTGTCGCCGCAGCAATGCGAGGACAAGTTCAACGACCTCAACAAGCGCTACAAGCGAGTCGTCGAACTGCTCGGCCGCGGCACGGCGTGCAACGTGGTCGCGAACCCCGCGCTGCTCGACACCATGGGCGAGCTCACGGCCAAGGCCAAGGAGGAGGCGCGCAAGCTGCTCAGGTCCAAGCGCCTCTTCTTCCGCGAGATGTGCCACTACCACAACCCCGGCGGCACCGCAACAGCCTCGCACGGCACCGAAGGCGGCGCCGACTGCTTCGACAACCCGCGGCCGGCAACGGCGCCCGCCGGCCGCCAGGTGGTGAATTCCTCCACGCGCTCGGAGGACGACAGCGAGGACGACGTCCTCAGTAGCAAAGAGGTTGAAGAGGAGGAGGAGGAGGACGACGACTACGACCTGGACGACGTGGAGGAGAAGGCGCCGGGCACCAAGCGCCGCGACGACCGCGTCGACGACAGCAATGGCTTCCACAACTACGGCGGGCACAAGAACAAGCTCCGTCGTGGCGAGAGCAGCGCGGCCGCGGCCGGGGAAGACAAGGAAGAGAGCGGGAACAACAAGCCCGCCCGCAGCACAATGCAGCAGCTGAAGCGCGAGCTGGCCGCGGTGGAGGCCGGCGGCGACCAGCAGCAGCTGCGGCAGTGGGTGCAACGACGCGCGCTGGAGCTGGAGAAGCAGGAGCTGGCGTACGAGGTCCAGGACTTCGCGCTGGGGAAGCGCCGCTACAAGTGGGAGCAGTTCAAGGCCACCAAGGACTGGGACATGGAGCATGAGCGGCTGCGGATCGAGTGCCTGCGCGTCGACGGCCGGCGCATGCTGCTCATGCTCAAGCAGAAGGAGCTCGACCTGGACGACCTCCCGGGCGCCCAGACCCCGCCGCCCGGCGCTGCCTTCCAGCAGCAGCCCGGCTCCAGCCCCTCCACCACAGGGCACCCCAACTAGCTAGGCAGGACACAGGCGGCCATGCAGGACACCATGCATACATACATTTAGCTTTTCGTAGGCCACCATGCATACTCCATTTTTCCTTTTCCTTCGCCAGCATGCATTACGTTTCGCTTTCGATTCGTTGTAATCAGCAGTAGCAGTTGATCAATAACCTGTAAGATGCCTGCCTTGAATTGAGAAGTTTCAGAATTCAGATGCCTATGGTCTCTTCTTGATTTGCCCGGAATAATCCTTGTACTACTTGTCACCGTTGAGTGTACTCGAGTATCTACCTCGATCGTGGGAGTCCATGGGCATCTCCGAGGTGCCTGGCGCTCTGCAACTGCCCCATGGTCGGGGCGGCGCTGATCCCGGAGCCACACGAGGGCACGCCGAGGTCCACTGCGCACGCGGTGTGCTTTGGCCAATTGCAGTGGCTCTACCTAGGAATCGTCGATCGTCGCCGTACCTTTCTCCTCCGCTTTTGCTGGTCAACAGAGTATCCTCTAACTGAGTATCCTCTACTGTGATCGGGTCTTTAATTAGCTATATCAATACGGCGTCCGTTTCCCTCTACTGCATAATTGTGGTGCTCTCGGGGTTGGTTCCTCTCTCGAAGTTTCCTTTTCTGCTGTTTAAATGTCCAGGTATCAGGCCAGCACCGAAAACCCCACAAAATCACGTCGGATCCTACCCACACCCAAACTGTCATGCCCTCTTGCCTCGCCTCGCAATTGCACACAACCATCGTGAACGTTTACGCTCCAACACATCACACGGTTGTCCCTTCGGGGACATCCGATAACACATCACACGGTTCAGTAAAACTTCTTAGGTGACCTGTGTCTCTCCCCATTCAAACTCACGGTGGATCATCATAGAAGATCTTTTTTTTCCCAACCTTATGAGAGCCCTCCCGAGAACAATGTCTCTCTCGCCAAACTGAAACTGGCATGTTTAGCAACACAGAAAATGATCTTGCCGTGATTGAACTTCCTCTTTTGGACAGAAGGTTTACATGGTCGAACAAACATGATCAACCAACAATAAAGAGAACTGACCGTGGCTTGATATACCTAGCATAGAATCAAGTTTTCCCAACAGTTTCCTCTCGATAGCTCATTTTGTCTCTGACCATGTACCACTTCTAGTGTTGGTAGATGCACTTGCCCCCTTTCCCACGCTTTTTTGATTTGGAAACGGTTGGTCTTCCCGCCCTTCCTATGACCAATTATTGTACAAGCCTAACTCTCGGCACAGGTAAGTCCAAACTAAGCCCCCTCGCTGGTTGTCGCGCTTAAATGAACTTGATTTGCCGTACAACGTTGGCGTAAGAATAGTGGCGTTTCAACTCCAACCCTAAACTATCACCTAAAAAGTCATTACAAGGGTTCTCGAGCGTACCGTCTAATAAATGTCCATTACTGGGTGCAATGCTACAAAGTATAAGTTGCACTTGATGGAGATTAAAACACTCGCTATATCCACACTCCCGTATCAATCTGTCACCGTCATATAAAATCACCACTCTTATTCACAAATGGTCAAGATTTTGTCTCACATGTTTCCAACATTAAAATTCTAACAAATTTCTACTCTTCCTTGCTTGGATCTACCTTCAAACCAACTTGGAACTTCTCCCATCACGACCTACACCATTCCCAGACCCCCCCCCCCCCAAGCTGGTGGCATCCTAACGGCCTTGGCACCTTCTCAATTCTCCATCCTAAGAGAAAGTGATGACTTACACCTAAACTGTCACAACCTCTCGCCTAGCCTCGCGGTCACCCATAACCATCACGAACATTTACACTCCAACAGATCATGTGGCAAAGCAAAACTTCCTATCACGAACATTTACGCTCCAACAGATCACCTAAAAGGTCATTATCAAGTTCTCGAGCGAACAGTCCAGTAAATGCCCAATATTGGGTGCAACACAACAAAATAAAAGTTGCACTTCATGGAGATTAAACACTTCCTATTTCGACACCCCTGCCTCTATCTGCCTAAGCCATAACAAAATCACCACTAGTATTCATAAATGGTCAAGAATTTGGTGAACATGTCTCCAAGATTAAAATGCTAACGAATTTCTACTCCACTTTGTTGGGATCTACCTTCAAACCAACTTGGAGCTTCCCACATCTCGACCTATACCATTCCCAGACCCTCTCCCCTAGCCGGTGGCATCCTGACGACATTGGCACCTTCTCAATTCTGCATCCTAAGAGAAAGTCATGGCTTAGACCTAAATTGTCACAACCTCTCGCCTCACCTCGCAGTCACCCATAACCATCACGAACGTTTACGCTCCAACAGATCATGTGCTGAAGCAATACTTCCTAAACGAGCTCTCTCCTCTACCTTTCCACATCCAAACTCGCACTAGATCATAATGGGGGATTTAAACATTTATGAGATGCCCTTTGATAATAAGAATGCATCCTTCCGTCAAACCAAAACCGATGTGTTTAACAACACCATAAATAATCTCTTGCCATAATTGAACTTCCTCTTTTGGACAGAAGGTTTACATGGTCGAGCAAACATGACAAACCAACACTAGAGAGAATTGATTATGGCTTCATAAACCCGGACGGTTTCCTTGATATCTTGTTTTGTGTCTCACCATGTAGCACTTCTAATGTCGGACGACACACTTTTCCCCCTATCCCTTCCTTTTTTATTTGGTAACAATTGGTCTCCCCGCCCATCCTACGGTTGGCTATCCTGCAAACCTAAATCTCTGCCCAGATAGATAGGTGCAAACTAAGCCCTCGTGCTCGTTAAACAAACTCTATCTGCCCTACAATGTTAGCGTAAGAAGTGTGGCGCTTCAACTCCAACCCAAAACTATGGCTTAGGAAAGTCATTATTAGGGTTCTTGAGCGCGCAAAACGGTAAATGTCGTTTATTGGGTGCAATGCGGTAAAGTATAAGTTGCCCTTGATGAAGACAAAAACATTGTCTATATCCACACCCCTGCATCAATCCGTCTCCTCCATAACAAAACCACCATTTATATTGATGGTCAAGAATTTGTCTAACATGTCTCTAATATTAACATTCTAATGGATTTATACTCATCCTTTCTTGGATCTACCTTCAAACAAACTTGGAACTTCTCCCATCTCGACCTATACCATTCCAAGACCTCCCCCCACCCGCTGGTGGCATCGTAAAGGCCTTCACACCTTCTCAATTCCCCTTCCTAAGAGAAAGTCATGGCTTACACCTAAACTACAACAACCTCTCGCCTTGTAGTCACCCATAACCATCACAAACTTTTACACCCCAATAGATCATGTGGTGAAGCAAAACTTCATAGAAGAGCTATCTCTTCTACCTCTCTACATCCAAACTCACACTGGAACATAATGGGGGATTTCAACATTATAAGATAGCCCTTTGACAAAAGCAATGTGTCCTTCCGTCAAACCGAAACTGACGTGCTTAACGACACCATAAGTAATCTCTTGCCATAATTGAGTTCCTCTTTTGGACAAAACGTTTACATGGCCGAGCAAACATGACCAACTAATACTGGAGAAAATTGGCCATGATTTCATAAACCTAGAGTGGGATCATGTTTTCCCAACGGTTACCTCGCTAAATCGTTTTGTCTCTGACCATGTAGCACTTCTATTGTCGGTTGACACACTTGTCCCTTGTCCCGCGCTTTTTGGATTTGGTAACGGTTGGACTTCTTGCCCATCCTATGGCCAGCTATCCTACAAATCTAAGTCTCGGACCATATAGGTCCAAACTAAGCCCTCTCGCTGATTGTCATGCTTAAATGAAATTGATCCACCCTACAACGTTGGCGTAAGAAGAGCGATGCTTCAACTCCAACCCTAAACTATCACTTAGAAAGTCATTATCAGGGTTGTCGAGCGCACAGTCCAGTAAATGGCCATTATTTGGGTGCAATGCTAAGAAATAAAAGTTGCACTTGATGGAGACGAAAGCACTTGCTATTTCCAGACCCTTGCCTCCACCATAACAAAATGATCACTCTTGTTCATAAATGGAACAATTTGTGAACATGTCTTGAAGAGTAAAATTTTAATGGATTTCTACTCCTTGCTTGGATCTACGTTAACGTTCAAACCAACTTGGAACTTATCCCATCTTGATCTATACCATTTCCAGACCCCCCCCCCCCGCTGGTGACCTCCTGACATCCTAATAGTATTGGCACCTTCTCAATTCTCCATCCTAAGAGATAGTCACGGCTTACACATAAACAATCTGAGCCTCTCGCTTTGCCTTGCAGTCATCCATAACCATCATGAATGTTTACGCTCGAACGGATTGCGTCCAGAAGCAAAACACCCTAGATGAGCTCTCTCCTCTACCTCTTCACATCCAAACTCGCACTGGATCATAATGTGGGATTTTAAGATTATGAGATGGCCCTTTATAATAACAATGCGTCCTTCCATCAAAGGAAACCGACGTGTTTAGAAACACCATAAATAATCTCTTGCCATAATTCAAGTTTCTCTTTTGACAGAAAGTTTACATGGCCGGGCAAACATGACCAAGCAACACTAGAAACAGTTGAACATGGATTCATAAACCTAGAGTGGTATCAAGTTTTCCTGATGGTTTCCTCGCTAATCGTTTTTTCTCTGACCATGTAGCAATTCTAATGTCGGTCAACACACTTGTCCCATGTCTCGCACTTTTTCATTGGTAATGGTTGGGTTTCTCGCCCATCCTACGGTTGGCTATCCTGCAAACCTAAGTCTCTGTTGGGGAACGTAGTAATTTCAAAAAAATTCCTACGCACACGCAAGATCATGGTGATGCATAGAAACGAGAGGGGAGAGTGTTGTCCACGTACCCTCGTAGACCGTAAGCGGAAGCGTTATAACAACGCGGTTGATGTAGTCGTACGTCTTCATGATCCGACCGATCCGAGTACCGAACGTACGGCACCTCCGAGTTCAGCACATGTTCAGCTCGATGACGATCCCCGGACTCCGATCCAGCAAGGTGTCGGGGATGAGTTTCGTCAGCACGACGGCGTGGTGACGATTATGATGTTCTACCGACGCAGGGCTTCGCCTAAGCACCGCTACGATATGACCGAGGTGGAATATGGTGGAGGGGGGCACCGCACACGGCTAAGGAACGATCACGAAGATCAACTTGTGTGTCATGGGGTGCCCCCCTGCCCCCATATATAAAGGAGCAAGGGGGGAGGAGGCCGGCCCTAGCAGGGGGCGCGCCAAGTGTGGAGTCCTACTAGGACTCCCTAGTCCTAGTAGGATTCCACCTCCCTTGTTGGAGTAGGAGAAGGGGAAAGAGGGGGAGAGGAAGAAGGAAAGGGGGGCTGCGCCCCTTGTCCAATTCGGACCAGAGGGGGGCGCAGGCCTCCTTCCTTTTGGCCTCTCTCCTCTATTCCCGTATGGCCCAATAAGGCCCATATACTCCCCGGCGAATTCCCGTAACTCTCCGGTACTCCGAAAAATACCCGAATCACTTGGAACCTGTCACGACTTCTTGCCTCGCCTCCCTGTTTTACCCATAACCATCACGAACGTAATACGCTCCAACAGACTACAACGCTCAATCAAAACTTTTTCTATATGTGCTCTCCTCCATCTCTCCCCATCCAAACTCGCCCTGGATCATAATGGGAGATTTCAACCCTTGTGAGAGAGTCCTACAATCAAGAACAATGCTTCCTTCCATTGATATGAAGCCGATATGTCGAACAACGCCTCTCATAATCTTGTTCTAGTTAAACTTCCCCTGCGGGATAGAAGGTTAAGAAAAAGGGTTTCCCCCACTTTATATTATAAAGCAACGACCCAAGCATCCAACAAGTCAGTACAAAGTATAATCAAGTCATAAAATCACGCTGAGAGCACAGCAGAACAAGCCCCAAACAAAGCTAAAAAGACTAATCCGGATCAGGAGGAGGAGGCGGTGGAGCAAAAGCCGATGCGGAGGAACGAAGACCCGCAATGATGTTGTCTATGACGTCTCGGTCACGGCGCTTGCTAAGCGGTCTCCAAAGCTGTAAGAAGCCACACATTTTGTAGATTGCATCAGTCGCACGACATGGAATCACACGTTCGATGACAAGTTTATTGCGGCAACACCATAATGTCCAATCCAAGGTACCCAGAGCCACCCAGGTGGGTGGTCGACTAGGACCGGGGAGCCTAAGGACCTTCCCAAACAAGTCTGGGAGGTTGTCGTGCACTAGTAGAAAGAGGGGCTTCTGTCCCGGTTGGTAAGGCCCTTTAGTCCCGGTTTTTGAACCGGGACTAAAGGGTCGTTACTAATGCCTCTCCCCTTTAGTCCCGGTTCTTACACGAACCGGGACTAAAGGCCGCGGCCATGTGGAGCTCCACCTTTAGTCCCGGTTGGTAACCATAACCGGGACTAAAGGAAATTTTATGATTTTTTTTCAATTTTTTTGAATTTTTTTATTTCAAATTTCTGGATTATTTTAACCTCTAATCTCTAATCACCACCCCTCATCACTGCTCAATTTATCCTCTAATCTCTAGTCACCCCTCATCATTCCAAATCATCTAACTTCCCGAACGGTCACCCATCCTACCACTCCCCCAGCCTGAGCACCCTTAACTTCCGGGTTCTATTCTCCCTCGTTTCCAAGTCTGCACTTGTTGTTTTCCTGACAATAGTAAGATGTCAATCCTATTAACCCTCAGGAATTTTGCTTCAGCATGAAGTGACACATTTCACCGTTTGAGTTTGAAACTATTGTTTTAAAAAACAATAATTATTTAGTAACACTAATATTTCTTTAATAATTAGTTTGACCATTGTTTGACCACAGTTTGACCATAGTTTGACCAGATTTGACCAAAATTCAAAAACTGAAATAATTATTTAGTAACACTAATATTTAGTAACACTAATACCTCTTGAATAAGTAGTTTGACCATAATACTTCTTGATTTTTTGAATTTTTTTGCCTCCAGATCTTAAAAGCCCCGTAACTTTTTTCTGTTAGGTTTTTGAGGATTTTGAAAATGTTTAACGGGTTCCTCCAGTTAAATTCGGATGTAACTTTTCGAGTAGATGATTTTTCATATAAAAAACTTTTTCATCCGAGTTTGTATGCAAAAGTTATGCCCATTTTACTAAATTCTAGAGAGATTTTGCAAATAAAGTCGAAATTCATATTTGTAAATTTTCCCAACAACTAGACCACATATCACATGGGAAACTTATTTTCTTTTATTTTTTTGGTATTTTCATCATTTTATTTTATTTTTTTAAACTGAAAAGGCGATCCACGGGGGGGGGGGTCGAGTTTGAAAATGGGAGGGACCTTTAGTACCGGTTCGTGCCATGAACCGGTACTAATGCCTCATACCCAATTAGTACCGGTTCGTGGCTCGAACCGGGACTAAAGGTCTAACCTTTAGTACCGGTTGGTGCCACCAACTGGTACTAATGGGCATCGCACCCTTTAGTCCCGGTTCATGGCACGAACCGGGACTAAAAGGTCCAGACGAACCGGAACAAATGGCCCACGTGGCCCGGCCGGCCCCCTGGGCTCACGAACCGGGACTAATGCCCCCATTAGTACTGGTTCTGGATTGAATCGGGACTAATGGGCTAACCCGGCCTGGACCAAAGCCCCCTTTTCTACTAGTGGTGGCACCAATTACCACCAATCACCTCCCAGAAACAACACCATATCAGAAGAAGATGTGGTTGCAGTCTTCCGGAACCAAACAAATGGGGCAGAGGCCGTACCCAGGTCCACTACGTTTTTGGACCTCCGTGCCTGAAGGAAGGCGGCCTCGGACCCATTGCCATAGAAATATGCGGATTTTCAAGGGGAGTTTGATTTCCCAAAGAACCGCTAGTTCTACCGGTCCCAGAGAGGGGACAATCGCCTGGTATAGGGACCTAGTTGAGAATCGGCCGCTCGGTTCTAGGTGCCAAGAGAGCAAATCGGGCTCAAGGAAGGGCGGGTGAAGGGCAATACATGCAAGCAATTCGTCCCATTGCTCGCACTCCGTCGCCGAAGGTGCGGCGGAAGGCAATAGCTCCCAAGTCAGTTAGAGCCACAGCCACAGAAAGCTGTGGATGGGCACAAATCAAGAATAACGCGTGAAAGCGTTCTGCAAAGGGCCGGTGCCCGACCCACCTATCAAGCCAAAACAAGGTGCCGGATCCGGTGCCCACTTTAATGGAAGTCCCAATACAGAAAATCAGCATCAGACGGATCACCGCTTGCAAGAATTGGGACCCTCCAGAGCGAGAGGCGAAGGCCAACGGTTGCCCGCGAAGGTACTTCGCGCGAATAATCTCCAACCACAGGCCTCCCTCACAGGTCTGAATACGCCAGAGCCATTTGGAGAGGAGGGCGATATTCATCCGCTTGGATGAGATGACCCCAAGGCCCCCTTGGTCCTTGGGCTTACAAATCTCAGACCACTTCACCATGTGGTACTTCTGTTTATTATTCTCTCTAGCCCAGAAAAATCCGAAAAGAAGCTTGGTGACCTCATGATGAAGGGATTCATGCAAACTATATAATCCCATGAGGTACATCAAGAGGCTAATAAGGGAGGAGTTCATTAGAATCACTCGAGCGGCCTTGGACAGCCATCTCCCCTGCCAAGGCTCCATCCTAGGTTGGAGCTTGGCGATTATTGGACGGAAGTCTTTCTCCAGAAGACGCGTGTCACTAATTGACATGCCTAGGTAAGTGGTCGGGAAGGACCCCAGTCGACAATTCAAGCGATTGGCGATTCTCTAGGCTTCTGCCTGGGAGTATCCAAGGACCATCACCTCACTCTTGGCGAAGTTAATCGTAAGGCCCGACATCTCCTGAAAGCAGAGGAGGAGGAATTTGAGGTTTTGAATATCCTCGTCCGACCCTTCCACAATCATAATGGTACCATCAGCATACTGGAGGTGTGTCAGACCTCCGTTGGCCACAAGATGATGGCAAATCCCCCTAATGTGACCGGCCTGTTTGGCCAAATCTAGGATCAAAGCTAGCGCATCAACCACACGGTTGAAAAGAAATGGGGAGATCGGATCACCTTGCCGAACTCCCTGTCCAGTCAAGACATAAGGCCCAATCTCCCCATTAACGTTCACAGCCGTGCGACCACTCGTCAATAACTGCATCACCCGGGCTACCCAGTGGGAGTCGAACCCACGCTTGAGCAATACTTCCCGAAGGAAGGACCAGTGGACTGTGTCATATGCTCTATGAAAGTCAATTTTGAAGAACACCGCGTGAAGGTGCTTGCTCTTGACCTCATGGATGACCTCGTGGAGAATGAGGATCCCATCCAGAATGTACCTGCCTTTCGTGAAGGCCGACTGGTTCGGGCGGTGAATCCGGGGAGCAATTAGGGCCGCCCTAGTGGCGTACCCCTTGGCCAGAATCCAAAAGATAACATTAAGAATAGTGATAGGGTAGAACTGCCTGATATCAGCGGCTCCCGAAACTTTGGGGATCAGGGACATGATCCCGTAGTTAAGCTGGGACACGTCTAATGTTCCCCTAGAGAACTCACGGATCAGATCAAGGATAATTTCCTTGACCACCGGCCAAAAAGCCTGGAAAAGATGAACCGGAAGGCCATCAGGGCCTGGCGCCGAGGCCGGATTCATGGCTTTGACAAAAGGCTCCACCTCCGAGGTATCAAAAGGGGCGAGAAGGGCTGCATTCTCCTCCGGGGAGATGCGCTGGTCGGCTGGCCAGATGTGGTCAGCAAGGGCTATCCCACCCCTAAGTCGCCCCGCAAATAACGATTTGTAGAAGTCGTCCACGAGCGAGCGAATAGACTGGGGGTCCTGAAAGAGCTGACCTCCCTCCCATAGGAGGGGAATGGAGCAGCGCCTCCGACGGCCATTAGCGATGGCCTGGAAGTAGGCCATGTTAGCATCACCAAATAGCACCCAATTGAAAGACCCCCACTGGCACCAGAACTCCTCCTCCTTGGAATAGATCTCCATGAGGGAGTCTTCCAGATTATACCTATGAGCCCACTCTTCAGCGGAGATCCCAAAAATACCTGCGTGAAGGTCAAGGGCTCGAATCTCCTCGAGGAGGGAGGCCTTGTGGACCGAAAGGCCCCCCCCTAATGTTAGCACCCAATCCTTTCATGAACTATCTGGATCGCTTGGACAGATGCTGCCATTCGTCCAGGATCGACATCCGCCTATGGGGCTCGGCTAATGCCGAGGCCCAGTGAGCCTGGACGCCAGCTGTCGTGGTTCTAAGACTGACTGTAGAAAGGGGGGTAGGTATGGAGCGGCAAGATCTTAGCTATGGTGAAGGTGTACACACGAGGTTTACGAGTTCAGGCCCTTCTCAGTGGAAGTAACAACCCTACGTCTCGGTGCCCGGATGTGACGCCCCCGATTTAATCGTACACTAATCATGCACGCAAATGTGTACGATCAAGATCAGGGACTCACGGGAAGATATCACAACACAACTCTACAAATAAAATAAGTCATACAAGCATCATAATACAAGCCAGGGGCCTCGAGGGCTCGAATACAAGTGCTCGATCATAGACGAGTCAGCGGAAGCAACAATATCTGAGTACAGACATAAGTTAAACAAGTTGCCTTAAGAAGGCTAGCACAAACAGGGATACAGATCGAAAGAGGCGCAGGCCTCCTGCCTGGGATCCTCCTAAACTACTCCAGGTCGTCATCAGCGGGCAGCACGTAGTAGTAGGCACCTCCAGTGTAGTAGGGGTCGTCGTCGACGGTGGCGTCTGGCTCCTGGACTCCAGCATCTGGTTGCGACAACCAGAAAGAAAGGAAAAGGGGAAAAGGGGGGGAGAAAGCAACCGTGAGTACTCATCCAAAGTACTCGCAAGCAAGGAACTACACTACATATGCATGGGTATATGTGTAGGGAGGCCATATCAGTGGACTGAACTGCAGAATGCCAGAATAAGAGGGGGATAGCTAATCCTGTCGAAGACTGCTTCTCGCAGCCACCGTCTTGCATCAAGTAGAAGAGAGTAGATTGAAGTCCTCCAAGTAGCATCTCCAAGTAGCATCTCCAAATAGCATCTCACAGCATAATCCTACCCGGCGATCCCCTCCTCGTATCCCTGAGAGAGAGCGACCACCGGTTGTATCTGGCACTTGGAAGGGTGTGTTTTATTAAGTATCCGGTTCTAGTTGTCATAAGGTCAAGGTACAACTCCAAGTCGTCCTGTTACTGAAGATCACGGCTATTCGAATAGATTAACTTCCCTGCAGGGGTGCACCACATAACCCAACACGCTCGATCCCATTTGGCCGGACACACTTTCCTAGGTCATGCCCGGCCTCGGAAGATCAACACGTCGCAGCCCCACCTAGGCAAAACAGAGAGGCCAGCACGCCGGTCTAAACCTAAGCGCGCAGGGGTCTGGGCCCATCACCCTGAGCACACCTGCACGTTGCGTGGGCGGCCGAAAGCAGACCTAGCCTAGTGGCGCTCCAGTCCAATTCGGCGCGTGCCGCTCCGTCGCTGACGTCTGAAGTGCTTCGGCTGATACCACGACGTCGGGATACCCATAACTACTCCCACGTAGATGGTTAGTGCGTATAGGCTCGTAGCCGACTCAGATCAAATACCAAGATCTCGTTAAGCGTGTTAAGTATCCGCGAAAGCCGAACAGGGCCAGGCCCACCTCTCTCCTAGGTGGTCTCAACCTGCCCTGTCGCTCCGCCACAAAGTAACAGTCGAGGGCCGTCGGGAACCCAGGCCCACCTCTACCGGGATGGAGCCACCTGTCCTTTCAGCCCCCTCATCAGAATCACTTGCGGGTACTCTTCGAGCTGACCCGACTTTAGTCACCATCTGTATAGTATGTATGTATGTATAGTATATACCCGTGATCACCTCCCGAGTGATCACGGCCCAATAGTATAGCAAGGCAGACCGACAAGAATGTAGGGCCAATGATGATAAACTAGCATCCTATACTAAGCAGTTAGGATTGCAGGTAAGGTATCAGCAGATGTAGCGACAATGTCAGGCTATGCATCAGAATAGGATTAACGAAAGCAGTAACATGCTACACTACTCTAATGCAAGCAGTATAGAGGAGAATAGGCGATATCTGGTGATCAAAGGGGGGGCTTGCCTGGTTGCTCTGGCAAGAGAGAGGGGTCGTCAACTCCGTAGTCGAACTGGGCAGCAGCAGTGTCGGTCTCGTAGTCTACCGAAGAGAAGAGGGGGAAGAAACAATAAATACAGTGCAAACATAAGCAAGACGACGCAAGACATGACAAAGAGCGGTGCTAGGTGTGTTCTAACGCAGTAAGGGGTGATGCTGGCGAAGGGGGAAATCGTCCGGGAAAGTATTCCCGGTGTTCCGTGTTTTCGGGCAGAGGAGCCGGAGGGGGAAAGTTGCGAGTTTGATATGTTAGGGGTGTGGGGCGGACGAACGGACTGCGTATCCGGATTCGCCTCGTCGTTCTGAGCAACTTTCATGTTGAAAATATTTTAATCCGAGTTACGGATTAAAAGATATGATTTTCTAAAGATTATATTAATTTCTGGAATTTAATTAATTAATTATTTAATTCGAAAATGAATTTATGACGTCAGCATGATGTCATGCTGACGTCAGCAGTCAACAGGGTTGACTTGGTCAACCTGACAGGTGGGTCCCGTTCGTCATTGACTGTTTAGTCTAATCAATGTTTAGCTAATCTAATTACTGTTTAATTAAACTAATTAGTTAATTAGGTTAATCTAATTATGATTAATTAACTTAATTAATTCCTTAATTAATTAATTAATTAATTTAATTATTATTTATTTATTTAATATATATTTTTTTTAATTCTTTTTTTTTCATTTTTTTTAAACGTTCTGGGGCTGGGGTGTGGGACCCCACAAGTCATTGGCCTAAGTGGCTTAGCGGGCGCACGGTTACGGGCGCCGGGTGGGTCGGGCGACGAGCGCCAGCCCGACGAGGCGCCGTGGGGCAGCGGGCGTGCGGCCTGGCTCCGACGACCGGAGCAGGGCGGCGCGGTTGGCTGAGAGGATCGCCGCAGTGGACGGCTGACGTAGCGGGAGTGGGATGAGGCGTCGGACGACGACGGTGCCCCGGGCGGATGCGGCCAGGAGTCGCAGGGCAGAGACGGCGGTGGGAGTCGGCAGCAGGGGCGACGGGCGTCGTGGCTACGGCTGGATGGCGCGGGTCGCGCGCGCGGGGGCGCACGGGAGCG
>NC_041385.1:131066702-131073991 GCF_002162155.2 Triticum dicoccoides
TTTTTTTGCTTTACCTTTTATCCATTTCTCTTTTATTTTAGTTGCACTATATTTTTGGTTTAATAAAATATGAAAACAGCTCCAAAAATAGTGTGTCAAATTAATCCACTGTTCTAAGAAGTTTTACCTCAGAATAAAAATAGTTTAGTATTTGGTAAAATATATTAGGAGTATAACTAATTGTTTTGATGTTGTTTTAATCACTTAAGGGTATTTAAATATTTTATAATGACTGTTGTTACTCCACCAATAATATCCATGATTTATTTGTCACATTAATAACATTTTAGTTTTGACTTTTGAAAACTTTAATCGTTTGACTTGATTTTAAATTTGAATTCGAACCGTTTTTGAACCATCGCGAGATTAATAACAGTAACCGTGGTGACGTGGCATCATTAACGGAGGTTTACTGTAGCCTAATTATCCGGGCGTCACAATTCTCCTCCACTACAAGAAATCTCGTCCCGAGATTTAAGCGGTGGAGTAAGGGGGGAAAAGGTGTTGGTAGCGAAAAACCTAACGAGTCTTCTCGGTCTTGGATGCCCTTTCGAAGAGGTTGATCCCTTTCGTTGATGTCTTCATTTCTTTATTCCAAAGCATCATGACGAAGTTGTCGTCCTTTCTTCAGGGAACTCCATCATACTTACTAATAGGTAAGTGGCAGCTCTACAATGATAGGATGTTATAAGGGAAATTCATCTGGGGGTATCCCAAGAATGAACTTATGAGTATCTCTCGAGTTGAACAAATGACACACATCGAGAGCAAAGTAAGACAGTGCGATAAGAAGTTTCAAGCGGATAGGCAATCGTTCATTGCCTGAAGCAGAGTGCGAAAGGGGTTCAGAGCAACGGGAATAAGTATTGTGTCCGATACCAAAATAGATCACTTGGGACGGTGGCCCGTGAATTACATACGAGGCCGCACGCGAGGAACAACCTTGGGAAGAGGGGGTGCAGGAGAGTCAGGTTTCGATCCTGTGGAACTGTGGGTTATGGGCCCACCATGTGGGATAAAAGTAGGAGGGGTGACATCTTGCATGGTCACGATAGCAAGGCATGTCAGAGGCTAGTCTGTCAGTTATGTCGGCAACAACATCGATACCAAGGGCGAGGGACGACGAGAACCATTCTCCTGCTCGTTGAACGAGGCGGACCAATAGGCAAAGTTCTCATCCATCGGTGGTTACCGGAATGTCATCAACAATAGAAACAAGGTCTTACTGACAGAATTGTACACCGAGGTGTTTACCTAAGTAGGGGAAAACTACTGCTTACATCATATAGATCACAAGAAGGTTTAAACAATCCCAATGGAAAGGAAAAGTGATTGTCAGGTTTAAGCAGAACAATGGAAAGGAAAATGTGTTTAAACACATATTCCAAGGGTATATCCTTCCCAAGGACAAGCAGAGTAAGATATCCATGACAGGATATAATGTAGAAAACCCTTTAGAAACGGGGAGAGAAACTTCATGACATTACCCATACAGCGGTGTTTGGATAATTTAGCAGGAAACATTTATCATTGGCTTCAAATGTCCTTGTTGACAATCGGAGTTCCACAAACATGCTTCGAGATAGCATTACATGGTCTTCAAGCAAGTTCAGACTTTGGAAACAAAAAGGGTCCATGAGGAAGAACTTATAGAATAAGTCTTACAATTTCCTCATGGAAGAAAGGATAGCCTGGCTGAAAGGGAAACTATAACAATGGGGCCTCCAGCCAGGTGTGCTAGGCATGACATCACCTTACCGGGTCATAAAAGACCAATGTTATAACTCTTGGAAATGTCCCAGCCATCATATCTGACCGAGGTTCAGATCCGATTGGTGTCAGGATACCTCTGACTTAGGAGGCCAGAGAAGAAAAGGTGCAACACAAATGACGAGATGACATTGTAAGATTCTCGGGAAATTTACTACGGAAGCGAGTTCCGAAACAAAAGCTCATCATTAAATCAAGGAGAGGAAGAGGAGGTAGATGATGAACTCAGCGACAATTCACCGAGATTTTCAAAAGATGGATTTCCACAATTATGTGTACAAGGAGATATCAATTGTCAGATCAAATGATATAATGATGTATGTTCGAGAAAAACATACACAATTAAACATTGGTTGAAAGGTGCACCCGAAATATGGGTTGGGTTGCACGACCAATGTCAGAATGGTGATTCAATAGTCAATAGCCTAAGAATGAACTTTCGACCATTAACTTCAAAAAAAATAGGGTTGCTAGAAGGAAGAATCCCAAACAACACCGTTCACTTGTTGGAATTAACACGGGGACCAAGATAGAATGGTGATGGTGAGAAGTATTTCTATGTCAAGAATTCTCAAGAGGTGAAACAAATCTCAGAACATTCTTGACATAAAGGATGGTAATACTCCAAGGTAAAGAAGAACAATTGCTGGATAGCAAGGAACTCAAGGTATAACACTAAACATGAACAAGCTTGTGTTGGTGGGAGGGCAATAAAGTGGTCGACGATAATACAATTCATCGAGGGCAAGAATGGTATGTCTCATCATGAATTCAATTGATATCCTGGATGAGCTCAGAATGTTGATGATCACGACAATTTCTGTCGAGAGGTTTCATGGAGATGTAATCGGTCGGCGATGACATCAAGGCAAACGAATGATGAAGCGAAAGGTTATTGGAACCATGGGTACGTCACAAACTTGAAATCAAGTTTGTGGTTTGAGGTGAGACGATAAGACAAGGAAGATCGACGTAAGCTTAGCCCATCATCGAAATTGTGCTCCGGAAAGAAGGACCAGGTAGCACAGTTAAAATTTGGCACGATAATGATATAGTCGAGTAGGCTCGGAATGACGTGATTGAGTTCAAACTCGTACTTAAAGAAGATTACTAAGAGTTGTTGAACCGTAGTGTGGACTTGGTTCAGTTATCGGTGTCTTTGAGTGTTTAATAACTTAGAGCCCATGAAAAATTGGAATCAATGAGAATGTAGCACTTGATGAAGAACTCATAAGAAGTTATGCAGTTCCGTGATAATCTTGAGATACCAGGGGGTAATACTCGATGGCAAATCAAAGTAGAGGTTGGACTGGGGTATTACCCCGTAGAAGGCAAGTGCTCAAATTTGCACGAGAAATGTTATTTAAAGGAGAACATGGTCGGAACCACGATTGCAAAAGGCCAGATCCCAGATATAAGATGAACTTATACCAGAGGAATACTTATTTTTTACGAGCAGCTTCCATGATAAGTTATACATCGTGTCCCTGGGCATGAACGCAAGGTTCAAGGTCGACTCCCACTTCTTCAATGTATAACCTTCCATTCACTATTCGCTTTGATAAAGGCATTAGTGTTGAAAGTTTTACCTGGTGAAATACCAGATGAGTATGACTCGTGAAAACTTCCGAGTTCACACATATAAAGGAAGGCATCGGATCAACCCGTTAGGGTATCGTGGAAACATATACCACAATCTTCAAGAGTAGATATCACCAGCTCAAAAGCAGAGCATGGTTGGCAAAAGGAGAGGATACAATTTACCAAAGGCATTATGTATCGGAGAAAGAACTCACAAGGTGATTAGTTATGAAGGACACTGTCGGACAATAATCCAACAGTGGATATGGCGATCCACAATGGAGCTGATGTGAGTATCGTTACCCAATCAAAGGAAGAAGGAATGCAAATGCATTGGTTTATAGGACATCTGAATAATTCAACGTTTAAATAGCAAAGGAATTATGATTTTTAATTCAAGGGATCAGGAGCAACGCTCTGATCAAGGATGGATAAGTTGAATAGACTTAGGGGTACCATCGATGGCAATCTGATTGGCCGAGAACCAGCTCCTGTTCGAAAGACGTCTGAGCGGAAAGATAATATATAAGGATCAACTGATGATTGCGTGCATTCGCACACATATAGGATCAACGGACTTAAATGATAGTGACAAAGGATGCCAATAAGATTACTAGATTTATGGGATTAACCAAAATGTAAGCAAGCAAGAATTTCAAGGGCAATAGGCTCCTGAGGATTTTTGGAAGATCGAATGGTATTTCGAAGATTGATGACATACATGAATCAACTGGGGATGAGTGAATACTCGGTAAGTGTGAGAAATTATTCGTAGGGATATTCATGTGTCAAGAACTGCAAGGCAGTAAGCTCAAAGGATTATCGAAACAACGACGAGTGTTTCGGGGTATCTTGTAATAACAAGACCAACTGGGAATAAAAGTAAAAATGACAGGTGTAAGTATTTATCCATAGGGATTTTTCGGTGGTAGGGAATTGCAAAAGCAATAGGCATAAGGTCTCGAGAAAATATCGGAGAGTATTGTCAGAATATTCCGTTGAAGCAGTCGACCATCCGTAATGAAAGGGTTCTCCGGCAGGAAGTGGTAGCGAGAACCTAGAGTTAGATTTTAGCAAAATCATTTAACCCGAATAGAAGAGAGATCAGAATCCCAGAGTATAGACGAGGAGTAAAAGATCCTAATACCACCCAATGGCGACGTGGGCCCGTAAGGCACACAGCCAAGTTAGTAAAAGTTTTGCAATGACTAGACTCAACTTCGGCCAAGGAGTTGGAAAGGGGGATTCCTACAGGCAGTCGGCTCTGATACCAACTTGTGACGCCCCCGATTTAATCGTACACTAATCATGCACGCAAATGTGTACTATCAAGATCAGGGACTCACGGGAAGATATCACAACACAACTCTACAAATAAAATAAGTCATACAAGCATCATAATACAAGCCAGGGGCCTCGAGGGCTCGAATACAAGTGCTCGATCATAGACGAGTCAGCGGAAGCAACAATATCTGAGTACAGACATAAGTTAAACAAGTTGCCTTAAGAAGGCTAGCACAAACAGGGATACAAATCGAAAGAGGCGCAGGCCTCCTGCCTGGGATCCTCCTAAACTACTCCAGGTCGTCATCAGCGGGCAGCACGTAGTAGTAGGCACCTCCAGTGTAGTAGGGGTCGTCGTCAACGGTGGCGTCTGGCTCCTGGACTCCAGCATCTGGTTGCGACAACCAGAAAGAAAGGAAAAGGGGAAAAGGGGGGGAGAAAGAAACCGTGAGTACTCATCCAAAGTACTCGCAAGCAAGGAACTACACTACATATGCATGGGTATATGTGTAGGGAGGCCATATCAGTGGACTGAACTGCAGAATGCCAGAATAAGAGGGGGATAGCTAATCCTGTCGAAGACTACGCTTCTCGCAGCCACCGTCTTGCATCAAGTAGAAGAGAGTAGATTGAAGTCCTCCAAGTAGCATCTCCAAGTAGCATCCCCAAATAGCATCTCACAGCATAATCCTACCCGGCGATCCCCTCCTCGTATCCCTGAGAGAGAGCGACCACCGGTTGTATCTGGCACTTGGAAGGGTGTGTTTTATTAAGTATCCGGTTCTAGTTGTCATAAGGTCAAGGTACAACTCCAAGTCGTCCTGTTACCGAAGATCACGGCTATTCGAATAGATTAACTTCCCTGCAGGGGTGCACCACATAACCCAACACGCTCGATCCCATTTGGCCGGACACACTTTCCTGGGTCATGCCCGGCCTCGGAAGATCAACACGTCGCAGCCCCACCTAGGCAAAACAGAGAGGCCAGCACGCCGGTCTAAACCTAAGCGCGCAGGGGTCTGGGCCCATCACCCTGAGCACACCTGCATGTTGCGTGGGCGGCCGAAAGCAGACCTAGCCTAGTGGCGTTCCAGTCCAATTCGGCGCGCGCCGCTCCGTCGCTGACGTCTGAAGTGCTTCGGCTGATACCACGACGTCGGGATACCCATAACTACTCCCACGTAGATGGTTAGTGCGTATAGGCTCATAGCCGACTCAGATCAAATACCAAGATCTCGTTAAGCGTGTTAAGTATCCGCGAAAGCCGAACAGGGCCAGGCCCACCTCTCTCCTAGGTGGTCTCAACCTGCCCTGTTGCTCTGCCACAAAGTAACAGTCGAGGGCCGTCGGGAACCCAGGCCCACCTCTACCGGGATGGAGCCACCTGTCCTTTCAGCCCCCTCATCAGAATCACTTGCGGGTACTCTTCGAGCTGACCCGACTTTAGTCACCATCTGTATAGTATGTATGTATGTATAATATATACCCGTGATCACCTCCCGAGTGATCACGGCCCAATAGTATATCAAGGCAGACCGACAAGAATGTAGGGCCAATGATGATAAACTAGCATCCTATACTAAGCAGTTAGGATTGCAGGTAAGGTATCAACAGATGTAGCGACAATGTCAGGCTATGCATCAGAATAGGATTAACGAAAGCAGTAACATGCTACACTACTCTAATGCAAGCAGTATAGAGGAGATAGGCGATATCTGGTGATCAAAGGGGGGGCTTGCCTGGTTGCTCTGGCAAGAGAGAGGGGTCGTCAACTCCGTAGTTGAACTGGGCAGCAGCAGCGTCGGTCTCGTAGTCTACCGAAGAGAAGAGGGGGAAGAAACAATAAATACAGTGCAAACATAAGCAAGACGACGCAAGACATGACAAAGAGCGGTGCTAGGTGTGTTCTAACGTAGTAAGGGGTGATGCTGGCGAAGGGGGAAATCGTCCGGGAAAGTATTCCCGGTGTTCCGTGTTTTCGGGCAGAGGAGCCGGAGGGGGAAAGTTGCGAGTTTGATATGTTAGGGGTGTGGGGCGGACGAACGGATTGCGTATCCGGATTCGCCTCGTCGTTCTGAGCAACTTTCATGTTGAAAATATTTTAATCCGAGTTACGGATTAAAAGATATGATTTTCTAAAGATTATATTAATTTCTGGAATTTAATTAATTAATTATTTAATTCGAAAATGAATTTATGACGTCAGCATGATGTCATGCTGACGTCAGCAGTCAACAGGGTTGACTTGGTCAACCTGACAGGTGGGTCCCGTTCGTCATTGACTGTTTAGTCTAATCAATGTTTAGCTAATCTAATTACTGTTTAATTAAACTAATTAGTTAATTAGGTTAATCTAATTATGATTAATTAACTTAATTAATTCCTTAATTAATTAATTAATTAATTTAATTATTATTTATTTATTTAATATATATATTTTTTAATTCTTTTTTTTTCATTTTGTTTAAACGTTCTGGGGCTGGGGTGTGGGACCCCACAAGTCATTGGCCTAAGTGGCTTAGCGGGCGCACGGTTACGGGCGCCGGGTGGGTCGGGCGACGAGCGCCAGCCCGACGAGGCGCCGCGGGGCAGCGGGCGTGCGGCCTGGCTCCGACGACCGGAGCAGGGCGGCGCGGTTGGCTGAGAGGATCGCC
>NC_041385.1:131074938-131080976 GCF_002162155.2 Triticum dicoccoides
TTTTTTTGCTTTACCTTTTATCCATTTCTCTTTTATTTTAGTTGCACTATATTTTTGGTTTAATAAAATATGAAAACAGCTCCAAAAATAGTGTGTCAAATTAATCCACTGTTCTAAGAAGTTTTACCTCAGAATAAAAATAGTTTAGTATTTGGTAAAATATATTAGGAGTATAACTAATTGTTTTGATGTTGTTTTAATCACTTAAGGGTATTTAAATATTTTATAATGACTGTTGTTACTCCACCAATAATATCCATGATTTATTTGTCACATTAATAACATTTTAGTTTTGACTTTTGAAAACTTTAATCGTTTGACTTGATTTTAAATTTGAATTCGAACCGTTTTTGAACCATCGCGAGATTAATAACAGTAACCGTGGTGACGTGGCATCATTAACGGAGGTTTACTGTAGCCTAATTATCCGGGCGTCACACCGGAGGTGGCCGATTGGATTATATGTGTGATGTTACAGGGGGTGCGAACCCTTGTGCCAGAGGAGGGGGTGGCTTATATAGAGTACGCCAGGACCTCCATCGCTCTCCATTACAAGGGACTTAATGTACATAAAGTGGGGGCATTACTGGTAATGCCAGCCTTAAGTGCTGTTAATGACCTTAAAGACTACGGAGTGAACGCCTGCCCGTTGTAATGTTGAGTGACTCCTGGTCTTCGGTAGGTCGAGTGATTCTCTGGATGGTCGAGTGACAGTAGGTAGGAAGACTCCCGAGTGACATGATTGTCGAGTGGATTGCACTCGACATCTTCGACTGGGTGTATCTTGCTGCCTCTTGGACTTCTTATCTTCTAGGGTAGCGACCTTGGGTAGGACATATAGGTCAGGCCTATGACCCTACCCCAGTTCTATATGCTCATCAGTAGCCCCCGAATGGATTAAGGTTCGAGTGGAAAGTAGGATGAAGTTGAACTTTTTCTGAGCTTTGCACCTTCGCGAGCGTTTTCTGCAAGATGGAAAACTCACGTTGGTACTCCAGCGTCGACTCAGCCGCCTTGATCCATTCAGAGAGTTGTCGACTGAACTTGTGGCACCGTCTGCCGAGTGCTGTATTAGAGTGCAGGATCTTGGGCGCGATTGACTGCTGTGTATCCCGGATTACGCAGGGTACGAAATTTCGTGGAAGCGCGCGGGACGGGGATCACCGAAGCGGGCGGAGCGGATAAATAGTGATGCCTCGATTTCTTCACCACCATTTTTGCCACGCACGTTGCGCGCGACTGTTGCGGGATTTGACAAGATTGCCTGGTCCCACGCGTCAGTCACTCGGAAGCAACCCTTTATAAGGCGACAGGGCCGAGGCGTCTGCACTGTGCACGCCCATTTCTCCTTCTTCTTCCTCCGCTTCTCCACCGCGCCCAGCTCTTCCGCTCTCGACGCTGCCGCTCTGCCGCCATGGTGATGGACAAGACGGTGGTGCTAGAGCGCACAAAGAGGGCGACGGGGGCGGCGAAAGGCAAGAAGTAGAACCACGGGTCGTCATCGCGCGCGGGGCTGCCACCGGGCTGGATCCAGGGCGATTGGATCCGGTCTTCGCTTCGGCAGGAAGATCTGGACGAGCTGGCGGAGTCTGGACTGATCGCGAAGGGAGCGGCCAGGCTGCTGGAGGGGGAGATGGAGCCTCAGCCTCGACTGGGTGAGTGAGTACTGCTCGCCACCCACGTCGATCGGGGTTTTTCGCTTCCTCCGCACCCCTTCTTCCGTCGATTCCTGAATTTCTTCGGTGCTCAACTCCATCATTTTTCTCCCAACACCATCACGTATCTGGCCGCGTTGGTGTCGATGTGTGAAAACTTCTTGGGGTGTCGATCACACTGGGGTCTTTTCAAACATATCTTCACCATCCGATCCCAGTCGGTCAAAAAGGCAAAGTCGACTGACTCAAAGACCCATGTCATCTAGGTGTGTGGGGGCTTAGGTATCCAGAAAAGGCATAGGAGTTCTTTCCCTGCTATGACTCTCCCTGAATCGGTTAGAGTCTGGCAGTCGACCTGGTTCTACTGCCAGGACATCGCAGCTCCAGGTCAGTCGACTGGCCTTCCCCACTTCACATTCGACCGCGTTCAAACTCCTTCTCCACTCAAAGTGACTGCTACTGAGAACGTGGAGACGAAGATGTTGGTGGAGAAAGTGGTCCAACTTATCAATGAGGGTGTCACCGGCCTGGACCTGTTGGACGTGTTCCTCAGTCGACGCATCCAGCCTCTTCAGGCTCGTGATCATCTTATGTGGTTGTACTCCGGCCCCGAAGACACCGCTCCGGTCCACCCAGAGGAAGTGCCGTCCAAGACCGTGGCTATGTGGTTGAAGAGTATCACAGGCAATCAGGACAACCCCAGAGGATCCAGGCGAGTCATCCCCTTCAGAGACGACAATCCGCCCGACAAGGTATGCTCTTTTATTCCAACTGCCTGGCGTATATGTTCCGACTGCACTTGATGTCGACTGACTTTTACTCGACTTTTTGTCTTGTAGGTTTTTACTGAGATGTATTCGATGCCCAATGGCGAACAAGCTCTGGAGCAGGGCCAGGAGGGAGAGGCCAGTGCAGAAGAGAGTGGCGACTGGGAGTCTTCAGACGAAGAGGAGGAGGAGGAGAGCGAGGAGTCGGACGACGAGGAAGAAGTCGACTTGCCGCCGCGTTCCGAGCGCCGATCTAAGCAGCAACATGACCCGGCGGGCGGGCGCGGGAAGAATGTGGCTCCGAGTACCCACACTCAGAAGCGCACTCGGACGTCAACTCCGGAGCCGACGGAGAAGGTTGCCAAGCAGCCCAAGGTTGCTCCTCCCAAGGCTCGGAAGACTTTTCCATGGATCAAGATGGACGTCCCTATGGCTTCGGGGTGAGTATCACACTTGTGTTTATGCAGACCGACTGAAATTTCTGTCCTGACCAATTGGATTGTGTATCTTTCTAGCCCCACCTCCGCTGCTACTGACATGGATATCGATAAGGCACCAGGAGACGAGGAGGCCACCTCTTGGGCTGGTAAGTCCGTTCTACCAGGTTTCATTTAGTCGAGTGAGTCGTCAATCGGCTGAATATCTGATATTTCTCCCTTTCTGTAGTTCTGCAAGAGATCGTTGTGCTCCCTGATGAAGAAGAAGAAGAAGCGCCTCTACAGGAGAGGAGGAAGAAGAGTGGAAGCTTAAGCAGGAGGAGGCTTGAAATTCAAGTCCCTCAGTCGACGCCGGAGCTTGAGGCGGTGGTAGAATGTTCCGGAGAGCCGGTTCGGACCAATGTCACATTCGCCAGCCTGCTGACGACTGATCGTCCATCGGGATCGACTGCATAGACTCCTGCCGCTCCAGTGCAACTCCACGCGTCTGACCCAGTAACTGCTTCGACTGCCTTGGAGCCATCACTCTTTGCCGCGTATCAGACCCCACACGACTCGCCGAGTGCCGCTAGGGAAGCTCTTCGCCAGGTGAACCTTGTCATGGAGCAGGTGAAGGTGATGCACGAGGCTAGTCAGGTGGCTTAAAACACTAGCACTGGCCTTCAGACCAATGGTCAGGTCAGCAAAACTCTGACTGATCTTTTGAATGTTGTATATCCGATCACCCACTGGGGTGTCCCATTGTCTAGAGTTTAGGAAATCTTCCACTCCACTCGACTCGAGCTGAGTCTCAGTAAACTGTTTGGATCAGTGGGGGCACGCACTGGGTGTAGTCCTTGAGACCATGGTCGACTGCTGGCAGTCGACTGAGGTCTTAGAATGTACTCTCTCTCTCTCTCTCTCTCTCTATCTCTCTCTCTCTCTCTCTCTCTCTCTCTCTTTGGACTCACGCTGGGCAGACCCTGCTGAGTATGGATCTGAACTAGTGGGGGCACGCTAAGTGCACCCATTGGGTGTAGTCCCTGAGACTACTGTTGAATATTTGATTCGGCAGTAGTCTTAGAGTAACTTTTCCCTGTCGCTGTCTCTTATTTCTGTCGACTGACATATCTCTCTTGCTGACTGTAGAGGTCTTGTGATCTTGGAGCTCGCCTTTCCGAGTTAAAGAAGAAGCATATCAGCGTTGAACTTGACCTTGAACTCGCAAAGAAGAATCTCAAGACTGCTCAACAAGAGACGGCCATCATGGGAGGTAACCATTCGACTGTCTTGTCTGCTTAGTAGCTCGCACTTTCCACTGCTTTTTCTTTCAGTCTCTTTGAACCGAGTGACTTCACACAAGCAGATGTGCGTAGTGGAAATTGCCAACTTCAGGATCATCTGAAGAGTGTTGTTTCTTTAGAGAGGATGAACGAGGCTTTGGAGAAGAAGGACCTGGACCTTGCTGCTGCTCAGAAGGAAGCATGTGAGAATATGATGCTTGCGGACCAGAAGCTGGCTTCAGTCGGCAAATTGGAGGAGGAGAACGCGAAGTTGAAGACTGCCATCTCAGAAGCTAATCGAGCAACTAAGGAAGGACAAGGAGAACCTGACCACTGAAGTTGGCAGCCTCGGAACCAAGACAGACAAGCTAGAGTCCTATCTGGAACAACTTGCCGCGAAACTAGTCCTAAAGCTTGAAGGTATGGTCATTCGACTGGTTAATTGTCGTTGACTGAAGTTTGTTGTAATATTGTCGACTCATTGTTTTTCGTGATGGAACAGAACTTTGTCAGGACTTTGAAGCTGAAACCGAGCGGGTCAAGACAGGTCTCGACCCCATCAATTGTCCCGTGAAAGATGATGTTGCGATGAACCTGCTGCGACTGGAATCACGCTTGGATGGTGCAGTTGCTTATCTAGCTCGACTGAAGGCGGCGATGACCCAAGTGGACGCCGAACTCTGGCCTCGGGCAGAACTTTCTCAAGACCTTGAGTCGCTGATGACTCGGCTCAATCAGATCCCTAGCCGAGTGCAAGAGTGGAAGAAGTCCTCTGCTCTCTGTGGTGCTGACGTCGCCTTGTCATTGGTTCGAGTGCACTACAAGGAAGCTAAAGAAGACAAGATGGCGACCCTCAAGGTAGCGAGTACTAAGAAGCACTCCTTCCAGTCCTTCATGGAGACCTTCCTCGAGGCAGCCACTCGTATTGCCGACAGCATCGACCTTGATAGCTTCTGCGATCTAGCCAGTCCTTCTCCCGCCGAGTGATTGAAAAACATTATGCTTCACCTTTATTTGCCTCGAAATGCCGAGTGATTTTGTAATCGTTAAAACTCCTTCGGGCCTGACGCCCGAGTACTTTAATCTGCGCTTAGGAACCTTTGGATTTATCTTTGAATATGTTGCGTTTATCTTCGAGTGAAACTCGTTCTTCTCTCGGATTGGTTTCTGTTCGTTCGATGCAGCTTATGAAGAAGAATCAGCAGTCGACCAGTTGGACAAGCCTTGAGAAGCATTGATCAGCTCATCAGCGAGGCACTTAGCAATGGTCTTTACGTTCCTGTCAGTGATTTGCCTTGGCACCAGCTGTTGGATGGGCCTTTGACAGTGCGCACAATCTCATCCTTCTCCTTGACAGGGCAGCCCCCCCCGGGGGGGGGAGGTCGTGGTCGACCCACACCACTCGGCGGGACTGGTCAGCTCATCAACGAGGCATTCAGCAATGGTCTTGATGTTCCTGAAAGTAGCTTGCCATGGTGACATGCTCAATCTCGCCTTCTTCTTGATGGTGCAACTCTGGAGTGGGGGTCGTGGTCGACCCGTACTTTGCTAAGTCCCCGAGCGAGAAGATCAGTTTTCACTCGGGAGGATTTTTAAAACTTAGGCGAGTAGTGGACTGCAGCTAAGCCCCCGAGCGGGAGGGTTGCTCACCACTTGGTAGGATTTTTCAAACTTAGGCGAGCACTGGACTGCAGCTAAGCCTTCGAGTGGGAGGATTGCTCACCACTCGGTAGGATTTTAAAAACTTAGGCGAGTACTGGACTACAGCTAAGCCCCCGAGTGGGAGGATTGCTCACCACTCGGTAGTATTTTACAAACTTAGGCGAGTACTGGACTGCAGCTAAGCCCCCGAGTGGGAGGATTACTCACCACTCAGTAGGATTTTACAAACTTAGGCGAGTATTGGACTGCAGCTAA